>NC_081183.1:144820526-145114431 GCF_029867415.1 Vicia villosa
CGAAGAAGTCACTTTCGAACACATCCCACGCGAGGAAAATCAACTAGCTGATGCTTTAGCTACCATGTCATCCATGTTCAAAGTCAGGTGGGACAACGAGGCGCCTATGATCACCATCTACAGGCAAGATGAACCATCCTATTGCAATGAGATCAATACCGAAGGAACCGAGGAACAACCATGGTTCCATGAGGTAAAAAGATATCTCGAAGCTCAGGAGTACCCTGAAGGGGCATCCATTAATGACAGAAAGTTTCTAAGGAGATTTGCTGCCAAATTCTTTCTAAGCAATGGAACCCTATACAAACGCAACCATGACTCGACTTTACTTCGCTGTGTAAACAAGAAGGAAGCAGAACAGATCATGGAAGAAATACACAATGGTGCCTTCGGTACTCATTCCAGTGGACATACAATGGCTAAAAAGATCCTTAGAGCAGGTTATTACTGGTCTACCATGGAAACAGACTGCCATCATCACTCCCGAACATGTCACAAATGCCAGATATACGCTGACAAAGTACATGTACCTCCAGTTCCATTAAGCGTCCTGACGGCTCCTTGGCCTTTTGCAATGTGGGGTATTGATATGATTGGAGAAATCAAACCTACTGCCTCCAACGGACATCGCTTTATCCTGGTCGCTATTGACTACTTCACAAAGTGGGTAGAAGCAGCTTCATTTGCTTCTGTCACCAAAAATGTGGTAGCCCGGTTCATCAAATACAATCTCATTTGTCGGTATGGCATCCCTGAACGGATTATCACAGACAATGGTACAAATCTAAACAACAGAATGATTACTGAACTTTGCACACAGTTCAAGATCAAACATCATAATTCTTCTCCATATCGACCAAAGATGAACGGCGCGGTGGAAGCTGCCAACAAGAACATCAAGAAAATCATACAAAAAATGACAGTAACCTACAAAGACTGGCATGAGATGTTACCTTTTGCTCTTCATGGTTATCGCACATCTGCGCGTACCTCAACAGGGGCAACTCCATTTTCTTTAGTCTATGGTATGGAGGCAGTTCTTCCAATTGAAATTCAGATTCCTTCCCTAAGGATTATGAAAGAAGCCAATCTAGACGAAGACGATTGGATTCAAACACGGTTGGACCAGATAAACTTGATTGATGAGAAAAGGCTCGCAGCTATTTGTCATGGTCAGCTATACCAAAAGCGTATGATCAAAGCCTTCAACAAAAAAGTCAAAAGTCAAGCATACCAAACTGGTGGCTTGGTTGTCAAACGCATCATCTTACCACAAGGTGATCCCAGAGGCAAATGGACTCCCACCTACGAGGGACCATTCATAATCAAGAAAATATTCTCCGGCGGCGCCATGTTGCTTACCACCATGGATGGCGAGGATTTCCCACACCCTGTGAATGCAGACATAGTCAAAAAATACTTCTCTTAAAAAGAAAAAAAAACAGCTCGCTAAGTTGAAAACCTGAAAGGGCAACTTAGGCAAAAATGAGCGTCTCGGTGGATTGAAAACCCGAAAGGGCGGTCCAGGCAAAAATTAGAGACTAAACAAATACTATCCCGGTAGGCTGAAAACCTGAAAGGGCGGCCTAGGCAAAAGTTAGGGAATGAAGCATACAACTGTGTTCCGTTCAGCTGCCTACTCACCATCAAGATTCAACACCTCAAAGACACCGATCAGTCTAATTACTTTCTTCCAACAAGTGAGGGATGAGATGCTCGAAGACAGATTGGCAATAGCAGAGTTGAAACTTGACTGGATCATTTTCACATAGCTATTTATCTTCATAAATATTTTTCAAAACTTTTTGACAGTTTCCTACTTCTAGGATTGTTGTCTCCCTGTGCTAACCCGCCTATCATGGCTCTTTTCAATGCAGCTCTTTCAAAAAATCACTGTTTTCACTTTTTCTGTTTTAAATGCGTAAGCGTCCCAATGATAATTTTGAATGAACATATGCATTTGAATATGATTGATGTTTACCAGGAAAAACAGGAATGGCATTCAGGAAATGTCCCGATCATCTGGACATCATTCCATCAGAAGGAAATCACCAAGAGAAACGCATCTCTCAGCAAATTCCTCAAAAAGATTTTCTCTTCAAAAGAAGTCTTATTCCCCAGCAGGTTTGTTCCAGATTACTATCTTCAGAAGGTGTGATCCCCGCACCCGGACTTGGTCAGATAGTGCATCGGAGGATTATGCATCTTCCTCATTCCCATTTGAAAGGGCATCAGAACTTCCAGTTACCTTTGGTTCCCCAAGCAGTAGTCAAAGATCCTTCAACGGGATACCCGGGTTCTCAAAGAATTTCCCCAGACGAGGGTACTCAAGCAAGACAAAAGATCATCAACGATCACCATACATTCATATATTCATACATCATACATTCACATTCACAACATATTCATGCATCATGCGCATATTCATACACAGCATAACATGCATATTTCTCCGGGAATATCTCACATTTACATGCATCATAAACATTGCATATCACTAACTTGATTTTTCAGGTAGGCAGATATCTTCAACAAAGATGTTCTCAATCACATGCCGTGTTCACCTGAATTCCATGAACGGTTCTCTCAGATATAATCAAGCCGAAGATTCATTCTGATCACTTACCAACTCAAAAACAGACATCACAGATCAAAGTCGATACCTCAGACGGTTCCAGAACGATCTAGCATCACAGATCTAAAGCGATACCTCAGACGGTTCCAGAACGATCTAATATTGCAGATCTAAAGCGATACCTCAGACGGTTCCAGAACGATCTAACGTTGCAGATCTAAAGCGATACCTCAGACGGTTCCAGAACGATCTAACGTTGCAGATCTAAAGCGATACCTCAGACGGTTCCACAATGATCAACTTCCAAAATCTAAATCGGAAAAACTTTGGACAAGTTCCGTAACGATTATCTTCCAAGACTTAAAGCGGTAACCTTGGACGGTTCCGAAATAGTCAACACAAAGACTTTCAAATCCTTCATCAAGATATAATCAATGAATTCATTCTGATGAACAAACCATCAACGCATTCACCAGGTGGCATATGAAAGCCCATCTCAGGTAATGTTTCAATCTGCCAACAACATTTCGCAGACGACATTCAAATGCAACTTCCAACATCTTTTCTGATCAAGGTAAGTGCAAATTTTCAGGGCATCTAAATATTCAATCATCTTCTACCTTCAGATTTCAGACAATCTCTTCAGGTTTAAGAAGATTGAATAGGGGCAACTGTTATACCCCAAAATTTGCCCACATATTTTTCAAGAAAACTCCAATCTGAAAATTAAGGGTCTCATAGAATCATGGATTTTTATTTCAACAAATATCCTGACATATGAAATACTTAGTTTTTAGAATCTTTCTTATACAGTAATTTGGCTTGCAGTTGAATTTATTCTTACGCAAACGCCAAATACTGTTCATTACTTCACACATGCTATTTATTTATTTACAGATAAATGGTACTGACACAATTGGTACAGAGTTAAATCTTTTTGCAGGCGCAGAATCAGGAAACTCAGACTGTACTGGTAACAAGTAGATTATTATTATCTTTTGTTTCCCACTAATTTTTGTACTATATTCCATTATTTGCAAAAATCTTTTCAAATCTCTTTTTCAAAAATCAAATCTCTCTTTTTCCAACACTATCTCCACTTTCTTTCAAATCTTACTTCCACTCAAATTTTCCTTTTGTACGGAATCACATCATTCCCCAACGTCTCTTTCCTTCTTTCTATTCTATAAATACCTCTCATTCTTCCATAAAATCTCACATCAAATTCTAATTCATCTTTCAAATTCCTATCTCATATCTATTTTCTCTTCTTCCCTGACAAGAATGGCAAAATGGATAGAGACACTGTTTCTTACAGTCATCACCATTGCTACGGTGATCATGACTTTCTTCTGCCTGCATAGTCCTGAAGAGTGTGGACCTGCAATGGTTATGCTCCCAATCATCTACATGTTATTGTTCATAGCATGGGTCATTAATCGTCATTCTTAAAATTTGCAGTATTTCTTATTTCTTAAATGTACCGTTTATTCGTCGTACTGTTCAATATAGTATGTGATATTTGTACTGTCAGTATTAAATGTTGTACTATTTGTCATAATATTGCTTAATTACTAAGATAATATTTTGTGTGTTTTCTGCCAGTCAAATATTCCTATTTCTGTGCATTAAATGATTTTCAGGGTTATTATCGGTAATTTTGCCCGCATACCGTAAATATTAGTTATTTATTATGTCTGTGTTTTTCTAACAAGTCATGTAAATAAACTTTCATTTTTTACATAAAACAAAAAATAACAAAAAAATAAAATTAACTTTGACTGTTGATTTTTCACTCTAACTGCTGCATCAATACCTGGACAGTCGGTTGACAGCCAAACTGCTGGCAGTACAATTCTCAGTGTTTTGTACCATCAATCAAATCAATCTTTCACAATTCAAAATTCCAAGATCTTTGTGCTAGAAGTCTTCTGAATATCACGCGATTAGCAGAGACTCAACACTGCACAAAAATCAGGTACGCTTAACTGTCTCCTACACAAACAGTCCCTAATCAGGGTTTTTCTTGTTTTTTACAGGAGCAACAAGTTTTTGAGAGCTCAAATGGATTTCATATACATCCATATATCTCAAAGTACCATCAGACAAATTTTCAAACTTCAATTCACTCAGACGCACCGTCAGCAGCTCAAACAGTCAACAGACGACCCGTTTGACCAAAAAAGTCAACAGACAGTCAAAAATGAATTTTTTTGTCAAAGTCCATATTTTGTCAAAGGATTCATCATTTGATCATTGGATGATCATAATTCATCAAGGAAAGATCAAAAATCAACAAAACCCTAAGATTCAAAATTAGGGTTTTTGCCTGAAAAGTCAACTCAACTTTGACTGATCATAACTCTCTCATCCTTCATCCAAAAAATTCAAACCAAAGCTTGTTTTGAAGGAAATTCAATTATCTTTCAAATGCCATTGATCCCATGGTCATTGGATTCACCATTTGAAAAATATGATCAAAGACATTACAGGTCATTTTCAAAGTCAACAAAAAGACACTTTTTTCAAAAGGACACACAAGGAGCTTCAAAAATCATTTTGACATGAGACCAAAGGCATTGGTTAGAGGACTCTTTGAGGTTTCCAAAAAGTGAAAGATCTCATTCATATGACAAAAATTGAAGGATTTACACCTTGTTGAAGTTGGCTAAATTTTGGGAAAATGTATGAAACCAACATTGTTCAAAATTGCATTTTTTCCAAATGGGGCCAAGTTTTCAGCATTCAAACATCATTTCCATGTTACTATGGGCCTCCCACGACCAAGACTAAGCCCATACCTTTTTTATCCATTTTTTGCATGATTTTATCTTACTTTAAGATTAAAATTAAAAGGAAAATGCATGGATAAATGGTAGCTTACAATCTAAGCATGACTCATCCAAGGAACCTTCAATTTTCTGCAGAGGATTGGTGCACAAGGCAAGAGCATTGAATGGAGTCAAGACTTGGTCAAAAATTCAAGGTTTTTAATATTTAAAAACCAAGTTTTCAACAAAGGCAACTAGCTGCAAGTTAGCTTCAATTCTAAGCACACATAGCTTATAAATAAGCTATCATAGTTCAGCAAACAAAGGGACACGAGTTCAGAAGCATCCCTAAGCATAACACCCTTGTAATCACTTCAAAAAATTCAAAAGAAAACTCAAATTCGAATTTGTAATTTCTGCTCATTTCAATACAAACTAAGCATTCATACACCTTCCTTGAACATCACTGAAACTATCTCAATCAATTACAAGCCTTGAAGCTCACTGAATCGAGCTACACAGGTCAAAAATTATTCAAACTAAAATCAATTCGTATCTGGCTATTCACACATATTTAACAAGATGTAGACATACTATTGAGTTTGGTTTGAGGTGTAGATCATTTCTGGAGCTTTAATTAAGTTTTAGATGCGTATACACGAAACCACCATTTTAGGGTTCTTTATCCCAAAATTAGGGTTTTCCAAATTAGGCAAAATTACAGGTTCTGAATAGCACCATTGAGTTCGCATGAACAATACGAACTCAACCATACCATCGCGCCAAGTTTAGACTCACGTTTGCTTGTATTCGCTATTATTACCAGGTGTAAAAGATTAGGTTTTTTACACCACCTGCAAATGAACGGTGTAAAAACCTATCTGAAGGTTGAAGATGATGCGTGGCGACCTCTGATTCGCTGGGAGGCGCGCGCGTGTTTTTTAAACTGACTTGGAATTCAGTGTTTTGCAGGTGTTCCACGTGTTATGGTCCCTCACCATCTGGGCCTTCTGATCCATCCATCAACTCATCCAACGCCTCAGAATACGCACGCACACCATGCTCCCTCACTGATTACCACACAGGATCAGTATCCTTTTATTTTCTATTTTATTTTCTATTTTATTTTAATTTCTTTGTTAAATTAATTAAAAATAGTTTTAAAAATCCAAAAAATACACAAAAAATATTTTTAGACTTCTAAAATAATATACTATTTTATGAAATAAAAATATTTTTATTTTCTTCAAAATTTCAATATTTTGCATAATTAATTAGTATATATTTATATATTTGCTTTTTAATTATTCTAACCAATCAAAAAATCATAAAAAAAATTGTTCTTTGTGTTAAATATTGTTTATATATTATAAACTAATTTTGTACATATTTTGAATAATTTTCTTTTTAAGTTTCAATTATTTGTATAATTATTTGCATAATTATGTTTTAATTAACTTAAATCAATTTCAAATCAATTTCAAAAAATCCAAAAAAATTAGTTTTGTTTTAAAATTAATTGACAAATATTTTGTACATATTTTAAACTTAATTTCTAGGTTTAAATCTATTTTCATCTTTTTTCTTCATTTTAATTTAATTAATCATGCATTAATTATAATTAAAATCAATCATAAAAAATCCAAAAACATGCCTTTTATTTTTCTTGCAATTTAAAATTCCTAGATAAATGTATAGGATGTCAAATTCATGTAAATAGGCTAGTTTACATTTCCTGCATAATCGATGTAATAGCGTAGATTTACTTTCCGCACTTTACATTTCCGCAATTTAATTTCCCGCACATATAAACTGCGTGTATGTCAAAGATAAAATTGAACCGTTAGATCACTAACTTCAAAGATAAATATCTGAATCCAATCACAATCACACTTGCACCTCTTCAGGTAATCCCTTTTACAATCTTTCAAAATCAAAGACAAATTCAACTGTTTTGAGTACAAAATCGAACCTTGCTTTTATATCCGGTGAAAGGATAGATTTTTAAAGGAAATAGGATAAAGACCTTACAACTCAGGGTAGACCTCCTAGTTTGCTTGCTCAAATCAAAACAAACAAAATTCTCATACACTGTTGATTTTTCAAAACTTTCAAAAAAGACAATACTTTGTATACATCCAAACACGGGTTATTACAAAGTTAACGTTCTTTTCAAAACATCTTTCGAAAGATAAACAAGCATTTTGTATACATCCACACACGGATCATTACAAAATTCAATTTACAAAGGTATTTGAAACCACATATGAGCAATTTCAGAGCAATTGAAAAGTGATCGAAAAACAAGTGAGCTAAGCAAACTTAAGAGCCCATGGATAACCATGGATACAAAGGGTGCTAACACCTTCCCTTTGTATAACCTACCCCCTTACCCAGAATTTCTTAAAGGTCTTTTTTCTGTTTCTTTTATAAACCTTTCCTTAATTGGATAAAATAAAAGGTCGGTGGCGACTCTGTGATATTTTCAAAAAAAATGCGAAAGCATTAAGCGACAAAAAAGAGTCAGTTCACGTATCTCTACAGATCAGAGGTATGGCCCGGTATTAAAAAAATCGGAGGTCCACAGTTTCAAATATGACAATTTTGTATGCACTTTCAATCCATCCCAAAGATCTATTCCCCAAGTTCTTGAATGTTTCTAGAGCAAATGTTTTTACAAAAAAGAGAATAAGATATATAGTATTGGAAATATCTTGAGCAGATTTTGATTAAAAACATATGAAGGTTATTCCATAACAACAACGTCAACATGTGGAATAGATTGCAAGGGCAGAAAAAAATGTTTGTTCAAGAAAGACAGAAGAACATTGAAGATTTTTTCTATCTTGTAATCCATCCAAAAGACTGATGCGTACGAGTTTGGAGCGGAGCGACTACATATAAGTTAGGATTATGGTAGAAATTTACTAACGCGTGGTTTTATAGTAAAATATGATTATATATTCCCTCGGTTATTTGAGAAACCAAAGGAATGATGATTTGATTTACAAATAAAAAGATAAATTGCATTTGCTAGGTGACATGAATTTTTTTTATTCTCGATTTTTATACAAAAACCGATGAACAATATGATTTTTTAAATATAGGCGCCTTTTTGGATTTTAAATAAAATTTAAAATTGCAGGATCCAGGAATCAAAACTCAAATACTGAGCAACATTTTTCATGTCGGTTTTGTCCAAAATCAAGGTATTAGATATCTTTTTAAAAAAATAAATAATGGTGCGTTCCAAGTTATTTGACCTCAGATTTTCAATGAATAAGGTAAAGCTTTGTCATGAAATGTATTATTTATAGTAGTGATCCAAACTAAAACCACAGTGTTTGGATCAGGCATTTTTTTAGTTTGTGCAAAAACCGAACCAAATCAATAAAACCTGATATTAATTGGTTTGGGCGACAAATTTCTAAAATTCTACCCGTGAGTCCGTCTAGCGGAACCAACCATATTAATTCATATGATTTGTATAATCATTATCATAAAAATTAGTATAAGACATTCCACTTCAAGAATAAAAAAATGAAACGCCAAATGTGACATTCATAACCTATATGTAGAAATGAAAAAATTAAAAATTTTATATTATTATGGAATATTAGTTAATGTATATTAGATATTTTTTTCAAAAAAAAACATTTTAGCACATTTGCTTCTAATGTATCTAATCAGTCCAATTTGATTTTGCCTCTATCGCAAAAATGTGCAAATCCAATCCAAATTAATCCATATATTTTTTACTGGTTCGGGCATCAGATTCTCTCAAAATCGAACGAAACTGACCCGCGAACATCCCTACTTGGACGTAGTAAAGTGATTATTTTGATTGATGATTGAATTCAAGTACCAAAAGATGTGAAAAAAAGCACATGGACAAAAGTTATGGTATTAATTTAAATTTACATAATCCGATAGTATTTTTTACAATTACTAATACTTACTTATTAATGTAACTGTAGTCGACTTTTGAGTTTACTAATGATGATATGTTAAAGAAAAAGTGAATCACTTATGTTGATGAGTGTTGGATGGGCTTTAAGTTACATCTCACATGTAACTACATTACAAATCCTAAAGTTGATCTTGAGCATCTAACTATGAAATATAATTTTATTGACAAGAAGGTTCGGATAAAGTTTGTGAAGTCTCGTAATTTTGCTGATTTCTTGGTTAGTATATTAATCTTACTTTCTAATAATTTTATGCTTATGTTTTATAGATAAAACCATACAAATTAATATTTTCACTATGTTTATAATAAGTTACAAGTGAATCAAGGGAATTAACAAAGGAAAAACAAATACCCACATAGAATTTCTTGTGGGGGGTTACAGGAAACTTGAGGAAAAATTGATTAATGAAAAGAGACGACAGATTAGAGATGAGGATTCCATGAATTGTGATTGCTGCTTATCTCCAACACCACTACATGAGAAATGGAAGAGGACTAAACAAAGGCTAACTAGAGATTTCACTTCAGATGCCTCACGAGCAGCCGTTGACAAAATTGTAATTTAAATACCGCTTACGTAACAATACATTGCTTTGGTA
This sequence comes from Vicia villosa, assembly GCF_029867415.1. Classification (NCBI taxonomy): domain Eukaryota; kingdom Viridiplantae; phylum Streptophyta; class Magnoliopsida; order Fabales; family Fabaceae; genus Vicia; species Vicia villosa. Next base: position 144,830,442 of record NC_081183.1, read on the forward strand.
ACAATATACTTTATTCATGTTGTGTAGGATTCACTGATTGATATGGCCAGTTAGGATACATTTGTTCCATAACCATGACATGATATATTAGTCGAAGCAATTGGAACAAATGAGTATGGTGGTCGTGTACGTGGTGTTGGAGAAGGTATCGGTCTGGGATTGTGGCTTGGTACAACAAGAAAAAGCACACACATGCAAAAGAAAGAGATGAACGAGATTATTTAAAAGAAGTTAGCAAGTGAACATGAATTGCAAAAGAAAGAGCTGGAAGGTTTAAAGGTGGTATAAAATAAGAAGTTGGAAGATGCATTAGCATAGGAGCGAAAAATTCGCAAGAAAGAGTAGGGGTGGCAAAACGGGTCCAGCCCGTTGGGCATGCTCGTTTTGCCCTCACTTTTCCGCAGGGCATGCCAAGATTTTAGGCTCGCAACCTCTAATATGCTCGCCCCTCCCCGTCCAATTTTTTGTGGGTTTTTACGGATACAGACACTTACATAAAATTGTAGATTTTTAGGCTTAAAAGGTGTAAAGCTTGCAGTCATTCCCCACTCCGCCCTTATATTTTTTGCAAGGAGGGCCAGTATTTTAGGCCCACACCATTAATTATATCTGCCCACCTCATTTTTTGCGGGATTTTGCAAGTCGGGCCTCAATGGGGGTGGACATGCATGTTTTCCACCCCTAGGAAAGAGACGGCTAAGTTCGTTGAGGTGTGTGAAAATAGTGTTTTATCTGGATAAATAGGATTTTAGTTTTTTATTTAAAATATAGGACATATTGTGTTGAAAATGTGTTTTGTGTTGTTGTTATTTTTATGATGTAGAGATTGGGTGGTATCATCCAATTCTATACAAATGAATATGATAATCAATTGCCTTAAAGAGTTATTGTAGGTGGTGCGAACACAAGAGGAAGCCGTTCAACTGTCCATATTGATATCCATAATGAGATATTTGTTCCTTCAATTAGATCTCAATCAGGACTCGGGATCTAGAGGTTTTCTATGTCTATCTTAAAGATATAAAGGATTTTATGTTTGCAAATGAGTAGCTGGATGTAGGATACTACAGTCGTGGTGCACGTAAGTATAAAATTAAATATCTCATTATGGTACATTCATTATCTTTTTTTATCATGTAGCCTATTGGTTGGAGTTCATCCTTTAAACATGAACAAGTAGGATGTCGCAGATTTGAACCCACGACCCTACACTTGATGTCAGTGCACAACTACCAATTGAGCTGACTTAACGAGACACATTCATCGCCTTTGCATACAACTAATTCCTCACTTATTTTTTGAATTTTGTTTAACCATTTAGGTACACTCACCATGTTTGTATAGATTTAAAAAAATCGGATATTTATGGATTCTTGAATCCATTTAGTATTCGATTTACAAATAATTCTTCAAAAGTGATTGAATCATTCATATCATCACAGTTAAGTGAGGGAAATCAAGATTGTTACTTAGCACCATTTATCGATGAGTGAGTAATTTTGAAATTGTGGTTTATCTATTATAGTTATTTTTCATGTTTTACCAAATACGTACTAATTATGCTTATGTTCACTCAATGGTCATTGACAATTGATCATATCTCTCTTCGCACGAATATAGTAGTTACGCTATGTTTCTTAGGTAAACCACTTGAACTAAAGATGAAACATATTATTTCTATGTAAGTTTATATGAGACTTAGTAATATTATCTTTGACTTTGTACTTATCTTAGCGTGTAATATGTTTAAATCTTTTCAATATACAAAGTTATGGTGTAACACAATATGTTGAATGGAGTTAGAAGTAAAAGTATGCTTTTTGTACGCCTTTGGTAAGTGGATTATCCGTGACATTTATTTATCTATAATTAAATGCATGTATGATTATATATTCATTAAATGTTTAAATTTGTAGACGATAAAATAGAAAGGAGGATACAAGTGTGGTTTTTTAGTCATGAAGCACATGTTAAACATTGTATTTATCGGAATTGTTGATTCTTGGGTTCAGGTATATATATATTTACAATAACATTTAAATATTTAAGTTTGATATTATTTCAAATCATGTGATCTTCAATTTCCTTCCCTTTTTTAGATAGATGTTTAACGATACTGCACCATTCTTACAAAAAGACTTTAAATACGTTCGTACACGATGAGCGTTTTGCTTCAATGCGCTTTAAAAGCAACGTTGATCACATATGAGTTTGTAATATAAGTTTTCTATATATTTGTGTTGGATGTAAATATATTTAGGTTGGTTACATTTTGGTATAGTCATGTTTTGAAATTATATGTTTGCTATATTTTTGGGTTTGATGGAAATATATTATAGTCATATTTTGGTTACAAAGATATGCGTATTTGTTGGTTCTATTATGGTAAAATATAGCGCATAATATACAAGTACTAAAAAAAAGGGATATATATGGAATAATTAAAATATTTTAAAAAACAAAGTCTTTCACCACAATTGATTAAGATGGCCGTAGTGATAGCTAAAGCATCAATTATTATATACCTTGCTATGGATGGGAATCGAACATGTGACCTTAATATATTTCACCCATGACCTTAGTAGAATTCTTTTCACTGGGGAAACCAGAATCATGCAGTTTTAAAGACTTAGCAAAATTTTGGAGTTTCTTATTACTTGAAAGCATAGTCGAGGCGAGATAGAATGGAACTGAGCAGCCATTTACTCAAGGACACGTGGAAGCTTGCATGACGAAATCTGCATGGGGTTGGAAACGTGACAAATTTTTCTTAGTCAACCATTGGAGACAGTTATGTTAGAATTTATACACAAACAACATTTGTTTACAATTTTAGAGGTCCGCATTTGTTACATTTCTATAGAAACTCAAAGTATTCGTGCCAAAGTGAGAAAAAAGTGTTTTTTTTTCCTGAAAAATGTATGCATGCGTTCAATTTATGAATTTCAAGCAAAGTTCATTTTCATTTGAATATAATGCTCTCCTTTCAAGTTTGTTTTTCATTTCAACTATTTTTCATTTCTTTACATTTGCACTCTCTTTAATTTCTTTGTTAGTCCAAAGATTCTAGCAATTATCAAATTCTTCAGAAGTTTAACGTTACATTACTACAAATTTATACATAAACTTGTTAAGACTTAAGTACTACATTCTAGGATTCTCTAGTTGATCCTGCAAGTAACCTTTAATAAGAAATTAGCGGTTGTGGATCAAAAATCAGGGTAAACAGTTGGCAACCGAGGGAAAAAATGTTTTAGCGTCTTATATTTATTTTTTATTTATGAATTATTCTCTCGATTGAGTTGGCATCCGAGGGAAAGAAGTTTCTCCAATTTGATGAAAAAGTAACAAACCTTTGTTGTCCATTTATAAATTAACAACGGTCAAATTATTTCCAACTCATCAGTCCACATGAAACATCATCAATTCATGTAAAATCCTCACCATCCAATTAGAACATGAATGCCACAACGATCATCTTGGATGCGAAGTGGTAAAATGAAAACTTAACATAAACAACCGTGATAATGAAAGAAGTTGCATGAAATACAACATCATTCTCTAAAATGAATTGCAAGAGCAAACAAAATTTAAGGTTGGTTCTTTAACGTAACATCTTCTCTCATAATTGGTAATATTATTTTCTTCAATATACACTTGTTAAAATGTAATTTCATCTAACCTTTTTATTTTTATTCCACAAACAAATACATGGAAAAATCATTGAGCTTGTAAAGCCCGTAGTTCTTTTAGGCGAGAGATTATTCATCAACATATGTAATTGTTGCAAGCTTTAACATAAGCAGTACAGACAAAACAGATAAAGAAAGATTACCCAAAAGAGAAGATAGAACCAACTAGACAATTGATATCATGTTGAAAGTTGAAACTAAGATATGTTATTGTAAATCTCATATTCATTTTTTCATTCATAATTTATACCTTAGACTTACAATTGATCTATTATCCAATATATAGGAGAGCTAAAAGTTATTTGAGCTTTAAGAAACTTCTAACTAACTACAAGTAACTTTTAAGTATCATTACATGTTAGTTAAACTAACTGCTAACTATCATGACAACTAATCACAGTTTTGAATAAGAGCCGTTAATATAATTGAATAAGAGATGTTGTATAATATTTTAATTCTACTGTGCATGCAAGACCAATTCCTTGCTGATGTAGAAGATGTTTTCAGTGTCATGAACCGTACAACTTCGCACTACAGATTTATTCTTTTATATATACTATACATGATCCTTGTCTATAATTAATCATTTATTTATAATTATTATGATGGAACAAACGCCATTTTAAAAATAAATCTGATGATAGCAAAAGTGACGTTATTAAAATGTTGAAAAACATGCATATATTATTATATTATCGTTATATAAGTGGATGGTGGTAGTAGTTGCTTAAGTTTTTTCTTGATCAAAAGATTGAGAGCATAAAATGATAGTACGTAATTATGGTATAGATAATGCGTCCAAAAAACTAATAATATATTGGTGATTTCTTAGATTAATTAGATGAACCATAACGCGTATTTGACCCCTAAAAAAATGGCACCTACTAAAGATTAGAAGAAGAGGTACAAAGTGTTGGTTAGGAAATTGAGAACTTGAGACACGCAACGCAAGTAACTGAGATTAGGGGTGACAAAACGGCCCGCCCCCCGCCCGCCTTATGCTTGTCAAAAAATGAGTGGGGAGGGTATGCCCGCCAAGTAAAATGGGCATAAAAGTCATGTCCGTCCTGCCAATATGGCGGGTTGGCGGGCGGCGGACTTACCCGCCTATTTTTATTTATATTTTTTTAATAGATTAATAGATTTTTTTTACCTTTTAATTAAACTTTTCAATTATTTTTTAAAATAATTTTTTATAAAAGCAACTTTTTAACAAATTTACTTAAAAAAATTACAAATATTTATAAATAAATATATAAAATAAATCATCAAGAGTGAGTTTTAAAGGAGTGGCAGGCTTTGCCGGGCGACGGGTTTTGACGGGCGGACTTTGACGAGCGGGAGGCCTAAAATCCCAACCTAACCCGTCATTTTTTGGCGGGTGCGCGGGCCGACCTGGCGGGCCACGTCCGATTTTGCCACCCCTAACTGAGATCACAAAGTGAAAGATAGATCACAAAGCGATGGCAAAATGGGTCGTGGCCCGCCCGCGCATTCGCAAAAAATAACGGGTTGGATTGGGATTTTAGGTCCGCCGCTCGCAAAAGTCTGTCCCGCCAAAACTCGCCGCCCGCCATAGCCTACCCCGCCAATGTCCGCCGCCGACCAAAGTCCGCCCCTCCTTCAAAACTCCCTCTTTTTTGGTTAGTTTATATATTTATTTGTAAATATATGTAATTTTTTTAAATAAAATTTGTTAAAAAAATACTTTTATAAAAAATTGTTTTATAAAATAATGAAAAATTTAATTAAAAGGTAAAAAAAACTTATTAATCTATTAAAAAAATATAAATAAAAATAGGCGGGCAAGTCCGCCAACCCGCCATTTTGGCGGGGCAGACATGATTTGTATGCCCATTTTATTTGGCGGGCATGCCCGTCCCGCTCGTTTTTTGGCGGGCTTAAGACGGTGTAGGGCGGCCGGCCCATTTTGTCACCCCTAGTTTGTATGTTGCTTGGGTTTAATATTTTCTAAGTAAAAAATCTCATTTTAAAATCACTTGTAATTTACAAATCTTACTTATAGCAATTGATTAAAAAAATGTATAAAATAGATATTTTATTTAATACTCTCTCCGTTCCTTTTTAAGTGTCGTTTTAGAAGAATTTTTTTGTTCCTATTTAAGTGTCGTTTTATAATTTAATGTTATAATTTGTCAATTATACCCTTATTTTTTCAATAACTCTACCCCACATTTTTCAATTAGTTATGGGAAAAAGAGGGTGTGTTAATGAATTTATTTGGAAAGAGAAAAATAAATAAGGGTATGATAGGAAAAGTAACTCTAATAATCCAATATCTTGGTTGAAGAGCTTTTTGCTAAAATGACACTTAAAAAGGAACGGAGAGAGTATATAATAAAATAAATTGAATAAAAAAAAAGACAAATTTGTGTTTTTCATAAGAAAGTTGTGTTTTTCATACATCATAATTGTTTCATGTCTAAGATATAACACTTATAGCAATTTTTAGTATAAATACAATTTGCATAGGTATATAATTATGTGTAGTTTCAATGTACATATTTCTAATACTAAATTTAAATATTTCATAAATATTAAGTTATATTTTAGTTATAAACTAAAACCCGTTTTAATATGAATCTATTCGATAATAATAATAATATATAATAATATATGTTTTATGTTATAAAATTATATCATCTCATTCACAAAAACAGAAACAAAAATGATATACTACATTAGCCTCTAAAATAATTTACTAACATAAATGAAAAATGACTCTTATGATATTTGAAGATAAAAATTTGAATATAATAAAATATATCAAATTAAATTATTGATCTTTATTAAATATAGTAAGAGAATATAAATTGTCCAAATTTTACCCTATAAAATTTTAAACTAATATTTTAATATAATTGGTTACACTTTAATAGTGTTTGTAATTATAGTTAATTACATGTATTTTTAAGAAAAAAATATCACAAATAAATAAAGTTTATAGATATAAATTATTATATATTATTTTATATATTTTTAATAAGTTAAAATTTAGTTTTGATATAAATTAAACTTTATGTTAAATAATAAACAAATTTAAAATTCTCAAAATAATATTAAATTTAATTAATTATTTAATTATTGTTTTAAATTTATACCTTTGTTATAGGTTTAAAAGAATAAATATGTAACTCGCTTCTATGTAATGGTCAATAGAAAAAAATAAAAAACTTTGAATATAGAGAAAAAAATAATATTGAAATAAACGAAGTAAAAAGATATCACATAAAAGATCTATTTCAATTTAATATAAAGAAAAAAAATTTACAGTTGTTATGACAAAAAATATAAAAAGTTATTGTTTAATTAGATCTATTGGAACATAATAAAAATAAATATTAATAACAATAAATATTAATAATAAATATAACAAATAATAATAATAATTATTATTATTGATAATAATAATAATAATAATTCAAATTTTAATACTAAAATTAGTATAAAAATTGAAATGATAAAAATAATGAGAAGGAGGTATATCTATATGGTAACGACAATAAAGCTTAAGATGGATTATTGTGGATTTTAAATAGGGTTTTTCTAACCTATGCAATGTTGCAAAGGATAAGGGAAATTAATACATTATTTCTTTCTATATACATTATCGTATTAATTATTTTTATTTTTAAAAAGTAATCTTTTATATTTTCTCTCTCCTATTAATGGATCAATCTAAATAATAATAAATATGGTAATTTATATTTAAAAAATAGTCTATTAATTGTCTCTTATCCTATGCAAGGTTGCATAGGTTAGAAAAACCCTTTTAAATATAAGAGAAATAATGAAATATATTAATGGAATACATTGTATTAAAAAATAAAATAAAAATTTCATTTTTATTTTTTTAATTGAAATACATGTATTAAAAAAATAGCCATCTTCATCCTCAAGCCTCAAATGTAACTCAACATTCCTATCAGTAATGTTAGGGAGTCCATCATTAATCCAACTCGAAAAGCAACCAATGATGTTGAACATGAGAAACATCATATACTTATAACAACAACTTTGATATCCTTTGTAACACCCCTCTAATAACCCGCGGCAAATAACAATTATTAAATCAGAGTAACATGTAGAGAGACATCACAATTCATAAATAATGAAAACACACGTCAGCATAAGTCATGCATTTACCGAAACACCTGAAATCATAACTCATTAATCAAATCCATGTTCTACGCAGCGGAAATACTTCATCAAGTGAACATTATATCACTAATGTATCAGACTTCAACCAAAACAATTTAAATATAGAGTTACAATCAATTTTCCAAAACAAGCGTTCCCAGTGTTACAACTACCAGAGCATGACACCTGACACTAACTAAAACACTGACTCATGAGCTAATCCTCACCGAGTCGAACAGCCGCTATCCTCAATCTGAAAATGACAACATGTAAGGGTGAGTCTCGTCATAATTAACAAATGTTATAAGGTTATAAAGCAATAACACGTCACAGTTGCATCATTCACCCAATTGTTTCATAAACAGACATTCAAACAAGTCAAACAACAATCAACACATCATTCAACATTCACAACACTGGAATACATCCAATCATGTTATAAATTATGCATATGAATGAACTGACACTATGCATGTGGTACCAACATCATCCAATGGGACTAACCCATGACCGATCCACATCATCCAGATACGGCCCTGCCAGCACAGGTTCCACACAATGGGAATCATGCCCTTCACTGATCCAACACCCCTTATGGATACAGTATCATCAATGAATATGAATGAATGCAACATATATAACATACTTATACCATCATCATCATCATCATCACCAATATCATCATCATCATCATCATCAAGTATGTTCATATATATTAACATCATTCAATCACTATTCTATCATCATCACATAGAAAATATACATGTATTTTTCACCAATCATCATAATAAATAAGAAATAGCACACATGTACTCTCATTATTCTAAAACCAATCATTCCTCATCATATAGATTATTCTATAAGGTTCATTTAGCCCGAAACGGCGCATCAAATGGACCAACGGCTAAAAAGTTATGCCTCTTTGAACTTTGAAAATATCTCAAAAACACAACAGCACGCGGCGCCATCACCAGTTCGCGGCGCGAACTGAACGTCCCAAAAATCCTTGGCTCTCTGCCAAACTATTCGCGGCGCAAACACCCTCACGTGGCGCGGTACGAGAAAAAGTTACGCCCTCGCGGCGCGAACACAGGTACGCGGCGCGACTTGAGCGTATCACAATTCCTGGCATTCTGCCCACCTGTTCGCGACGCCAACCCTATGTACGCGGCGCGAACCGGCGATTTCAGAAACCCCAACCTGCAGAAAACAGCATTCTATGCATTCCAAACACATCCAAAACATACCAGTACGAACATGGAGAATTAGAATGCATAAACAACACAAATTACGTCTCATAATACACCAATTACACATCAATTGAGACCATAACAACGCATACATCATAGATTCAAACATAGAGATCAAACATCATACAATTGACTCAATCCCTAAACCTATCTTATGACTCAATCTACCCGAATTCCACATCTATTTAGTATTATCAACCCCTAACCCGATAATAGATGATAATCAGATAAGTCCCCCCTTACCTTAGACAAATTTCTTGATTCTTGGTCTCTCCCTCTACCGTTCTCCTTCACGTTCCTCGTTCCTCAGACTTCTGTTCTTTCACGTTCTTTCTTTCCTTCCCAATTCCAATTATTTTATGAAAAATAATAATAATATTAGTAAAGGGCCTTCTTATCTCACACCCCCCTTTATTACTACCTCTCACATGGCCCAAATGCCATAAACCATTATTTATTCATTATTTTCACAAAATCATTCATAATTCTAATTATTAATTCAATATTCTTGATCAAATTAATATTAAAATTATACGGGCGTTACAACTCTCCCCCACTAAAAGAGTTTTCGTCCTCGAAAACATACCTCAGGTAAAGAGGTCTGGATAAGAATCCTTCATCTGGCTCTCTAACTCCCAGGTAACATTTCCTTCAGCTGGTCCTCCCCAAGCTACTCTGACTAAAGCTATTTCCTTGCCACGCAATTGCTTCAGTCTTCTATCTTCAATTCTCACAGGTAACATTTCAACCGTTAAGTTGTCTTTAACCTGTACATCATCCACTTGGATCACATGGGACGGATCCGAAATGTATTTCCTCAATTGAGACACATGAAATACATCATGCAAGTTGGCAAGCATTGGCGGTAACGCAATACGATAAGCCACTTCTCCCACCCTTTCTGAAATTTGGAATGGTCCAATAAAACGCGGAGTCAACTTCCTTGACTTCAATGCCCGACCAATACTTGTCATAGGAGTAACTCTCATAAACACATGGTCTCCCTCTTGAAACTCAAGTGTTTTCCTTCTCATGTCATGATAACTCTTCTGACGACTCTGAGAAGTTTTCATCTTCTCCTGAATCATCTTAATCTTCTCTGTAGTCTGTTGTACAATTTCTGGTCTAATCACAGCACTCTCACCAGCTTCGTACCAACATAATGGAGTTCTACATCTCCTACCATACAATGCCTCAAACGGAGCCATACCTATACTCGAATGAAAACTGTTGTTGTAGGTAAATTCAATCAAAGGCAGATAACTATCCCAAGCACCTCCTTTTTCTAATACACAAGCACGTAGCAAATCTTCTAACGACTGAATCGTCCTCTCAGTCTGTCCATCCGTCTGCGGATGATAAGCAGAACTCAATCTCAGCTTAGTACTAAAGCCTTCTGCAAACCTTCCTAGAACTTAGACGTAAACCTCGGATCTCTGTCTGACACGATACTTGAAGGAATACCATGTAGACTAACTATCTTCTCGATATACAACTGAGCTAGCTTCTCCATTGGATAGTCCATTCTCACCGGTATGAAATGTGCAGACTTCGTCAATCTATCTACCACGACCCAGATAGCTTCACAATTCTTGACAGTTCTCGGTAAACCCGACACAAAATCCATTGATATGCTATCCCACTTCCACTCAGGAATAAACATCGGTTGCATAAACCCAGACGGTTTCTGATGCTCAATCTTTGACTTCTGGCAAATCAAATAAGAGTACACAAACTCGGCAATTTCCTTCTTCATTCCCGGCCACCAAAACAACTTTTTCAAGTCATGATACATTTTTGTAGCACCAGGATGAATACTCAACCCACTACGGTGTCCTTCTTCTAAAATACGTTTTCGGAGTTCAGCAATATCAGGGACACAAACTCGGTCACCAAACCTCAGTATACCATTCTCATCAATTCTGAATTCACCACTCTTGCCTTGGTTAATTAGAGTCAACTTATCTATCAACTCAACATCATCTTTCTGGCCCTCTCTGATCTCTTCAAGAATGCCACTAGTCAGCTTCAACATACCCAATTTAACACTAGTAAGAGTACCTTCACATGCCAAACTCAAGTCTCTGAATTGTTCAATCAAATCCAATTCCTTCACCATTAGCATAGACATGTGCAAGGTTTTCCTGCTCAATGCATCAACAACAACGTTTGCTTTACCCGGATGGTAATTCAAACCAAAATCATAATCTTTCAGAAATTCTAACCATCTTCTCTGCCTCATATTAAACTCTTTCTGGTCAAAGAGATACTTCAGACTCTTATGATCACTGAATACCTCAAATCTCGAACCATACAAATAGTGTCGCCATAACTTTAAAACAAAGACTACAGCTGCCAGCTCCAAATCATGAGTCGGATAATTCCTCTCATGCACTTTAAGTTGTCTCGACGCATACGCGACTACTTGTTGATTTTGCATTAACACACCACCTAAACCCATCAGTGACGTATCACAATAAACCACAAATGATTCTGTCGGATTCGGCAAAATCAAGATAGGAGCACTAGTCAACCTCCTTTTTAGCTCTTGGAATCCCTCTTCACATTTTGCATCCCAAATAAAAGCTTGTCCCTTCCTGGTTAGTTTAGTTAACGGCAATGCTAACTTTGCAAATCCTTCAATAAACTTTCTGTAGTAACCTGCAAGACCAAGAAAACTACGAATCTCTGACACTGACTTCGGAGCTTCCCACTGAGACACAACTTCTATCTTTGTAGGATCAACAGCAATACCATTCTTAGAAATCACATGTCCCAGAAAACTAACTTCCTCTAACCAGAATTCATACTTCGACAGTTTGGCAAAAAGTTGCTTCTCTTTCAACAGCTCTAACACAGTTCTGAGGTGTTCAACATGTTCTTCCTCATTCTTAGAATATATCAGGATATCGTCTATAAATACCACCACAAACTTGTCGAGATAAGGATGAAATATCCTGTTCATATATTCCATAAAAACACCAGGTGCATTAGTAACTCCAAATGGCATTACAGAATACTCATAATGTCCATACCTTGTTCTAAAAGCAGACTTCTGAATGTCATCATCTTTCACACGTATCTGATGATACCCAGACCTCAGATCAATTTTACTAAATACCCGCGCTCCAACCAACTGATCCATCAAATCATCAATCCTCGGTAATGGATACCGGTTCTTGATAGTAACCTTGTTCAATTGTCTGTAATCTACGCACAGCCTCATCGAACCCTCTTTCTTCTTTACTAGTAACACAGGCGCACCCCACGGAGAAACACTAGGACGAATGAATTTCTTCTCCAGCAATTCTTCTAACTGCTTCTTCAGCTCAGCCAACTCAGATGGCGGCATACGATACGGTGCCATCGACACTGGACTAGTTCCCGGAATTAAATCAATAGAAAACTCCACTTCTCTTTCCGACGGTAATTCATTCACATCTTCTGGAAAAACTTCTGGAAATTCAAACACCACAGGTAATTCGCTAGTCGTCACTTTTTCTTTCACATTCGTCAATGCGAACAACATAAATACTGTTGCACCATCTCCGATAGCCTCATTCACCTGTCTAGCTGTTATCTCCAGATTATCAGTACTAACCTCTTCAGGAAAAATTACCGTCTTCGCAAAACAGTTGATATGAACACGGTTGAATTCCAACCAGTTCATTCCCAGGATTACATCAAGTTGTTTCAATGGAAGGCACACTAAGTCCATCCCGAATTCTCTGCCAAAAATGTCAACCGGACAATTCAAGCATGCAGACGAAGTAGTTACTGAACCCGACGCAGGAGTGTCAATAACCATACTTCCATTTATGTCAGATATCTCAAGATTTAACCTCGTAGCACAGTCCAAAGAAATAAAAGAATGAGTTGCTCCAGTATCAATAATCGCAACTAAAGGTGTGCCATGAATGAAACACATACCTTTAATCAATCTGTCCTCTGGAGTAGTCTCTGACCCGGTCAAAGAAAAAACCTTTCCTCCCGACTGGTTCTTCTTTGGCTTGGGACAATTAGGACTGATGTGACCCTCTTCACCACAGTTGTAGCAAGTCACAACCCTCTTCTTACAATCAGCAGCAATATGGCCCACTTGGTCACACTTGTAACACTTCTTCTGATCAAGCTTGCACTCGTTCCTACGATGCCCAATCTCTCTACAGTTATAGCATCTGATGCGAGCGCTGGAATCTCCCCCACTGGGTTTCTTCCAATCAACAGGTTTACCTTTGTCCATAGGCTTCTTACCCTTTCTGTCAACTAACTCGCGAGAGTGAGATGACTTCAGCTTGATGCTATCTTCCTCAAAAATCCTGCTACAATCCACTAAGTCAACGAACCTCCGAATCCTCTGGTACCTAATACCCTGCTTGATCTCATCACGAAGACCATTCTCGAACTTGACACATTTTGAGAACTCACTGGCTTCGTCGTTGTTGTAGTGCACATAGTACTTTGCCAATTACACAAACTTGGCAGCATACTCTGGTACAGTCATGTTACCTTGAACCAACTCCAGAAATTCCACTTCCTTTCTGCCCCTAACATCCTCAGGAAAATACCTCCTCAGAAATTCCCTTTTGAATATAGCCCAAGTAACCGCTATACCACCGGCATCCAGTTCAGCTTTGGTTGTCAACCACCAGTCATCAGCCTCTTCAGACAACATGTGAGTACCATATCTCACCTTCAGATCCTCAGCACAATCGATGACTCTAAAGATACTCTCGATCTCCTTAAGCCACTTCTGAGCACCTTCAGGATCATGCGTGCCCTTGAACAATGGAAGATTGTTCCTCTGAAAACTGTTCAGCTGCCTGTCAGCACCAATCGCAGCTCCATTGGCATTTCCTCCCAGCACACCAGCAATCATGCCCAGAGCCTCAGCGATAGCATCGTCGTTTCTTCCTCCTCTTCCAGCCATTGTTCTGCTTAAATCACAACCAATTTAATCAGAACAGAAGTATCGACAGTTAACTCTTACTAGTCGCATACACAGGAAAGCAAAATGACACTAAGACTCTGGTCATAACGACCGACTATGCTCTGATACCACTATTGTAACACCCCTCTAATAACCCGCGGCAAATAACAATTATTAAATCAGAGTAACATGTAGAGAGGCATCACAATTCATAAATAATGAAAACACACGTCAGCATAAGTCATGCATTTACCGAAACACCTGAAATCATAACTCATTAATCAAATCCATGTTCTACGCAGCGAAAATACTTCATCAAGTCAACATTATATCACTAATGTATCAGACTTCAACCAAAACAATTTAAATATAGAGTTACAATCAGCTTTCCAAAACAAGCGTTCCCAGTGTTACAACTACAAGAGCATGACACCTGACACTAACTAAAACACTGACTCATGAGCTAATCCTCACCGAGTCGAACAATCGCTATCCTCAATCTGAAAATGACAATATGTAAGGGTGAGTCTCGTCATAATTAACAAATGTTATAAGGTTATAAAGCAATAACACGTCACAGTTGCATCATTCACCCAATTGTTTTGTAAACAGACATTCAAACAAGTCAAACAACAATCAACACATCATTCAACATTCACAACACTGGAATACATCCAATCATGTTATAAATTATGCATATGAATGAACTGACACTATGCATGTGGTACCAACATCATCCAATGGGACTAACCCATGACCGATCCACATCATCCAAATACGGCCCTGCCAGCACAGATTCCACACAATGGGAATCATGCCCTTCACTGATCCAACACCCCTTATGGATACAGTATCATCAATGAATATGAATGAATGCAACATATATAACATACTTATACCATCATCATCATCATCACCAATATCATCATCATCATCAAGTATGTTCATATATATTAACATCATTCAATCACCATTCTATCATCATCACATAGAAAATATACATGTATTTTTCACCAATCATCATAATCAATAAGAAATAGCACACATGTACTCTCATTATTCTGAAACCAATCATTCCTCATCATATAGACTATTCTATAAGGTTCATTTAGCCCGAAACGGCGCATCAAATGAACCAACGGCTAAAACGTTATGCCTCTTTGAACTTTGAAAATATCTCAAAAACACAACAGCACGCGGTGCCATCACCAGTTTGCGGCGCGAACTGAACGTCCCAAAAATCCTTGGCTCTCTGCCAAACTATTCGCGGCGCAAACACCCTCACGCGGCGCGGAACGAGAAAAAGTTACGCCCTCGCGGCGCGAAAACAGGTACGCGGCGCGACTTGAGCGTATCACAACTTCCTGGCATTCTGCCCACCTGTTCGCGGCGCCAACCCTATGTACGCGGCGCGAACCGACGATTTCAGAAACCCCAACCAGCAGAAAACAGCATTCTATGCATTCCAAATACACCCAAAACATACCAGTACGAACATGGAGAAATAGAATGCATAAACAACACAAATTACGTCTCATAATACACCAATTACACATCAATTGAGACCATAACAACGCATACATCATAGATTCAAACATAGAGATCAAACATCATACAATTGACTCAATCCCTAAACCTATCATATGACTCAATCTACCCGAATTCCACATCTATTCAGTATTATCAACCCCTAACCCGATAATAGATGATAATCAGATAAGTCCCCCTTACCTTAGACAAATTTCTTGATTCTTGGTCTCTCCCTCTACCGTTCTCCTTCACGTTCCTCGTTCCTCAGACTTCTGTTCTTTCACGTTCTTTCTTTCCTTCCCAATTCCAATTATTTTATGAAAAATAAAAATAATATTAGTAAAGGGCCTTCTTATCTCACACCCCCCCCCCCTTTATTACTACCTCTCACATGGCCCAAATGCCATAAACCATTATTTATTCATTATTTTCACAAAATCATTCATAATTCTAATTATTAATTCAATATTCTTGATCAAATTAATATTAAAATTATACGGGCGTTACATCCTTGCCGCTTACCGAAGTAAAAATTTTTAGACATGATTCAGAAAATTAATATCTACTGACAATTTTCCAAGCAAACCTCAACCAAAACCTTTTCAATTTCATCCAATTGCAAAACCACCTAACCACTGCAGCATCAGCACCACAAACTCCGGTCAACAACGAAGACACCACCGCAAACTCTGGTCAACAAAGAAGACACAATTAATCTCTCAGGTTCCACTCGAACTATAACCAAAATTTGATAAACAAAAAGAAAACAAACTTAAAAAGAGTGTTATAGAGCGACAAAAAATTACACAGCATAACCCTTCAGCAGATCTGAAACAGAGAGAAAAAGAGATCAACTCATGATTTTCAGAAAAAACTCAGCATGCTTATATCTCTACAACTCAAAAATAATTCAAAAACTTTAAAAGTTTATGAACTTCAGAAAAAAACCAATTTGTATCTGTATTATAGAAATGACTCTGAAATGGGATTAGGGCCCTAGGGTTTATATAGGAATACGTTAAAATCTAAAAAGTTTGTATTTTAATGTAGGAGGAAAATCTAAAAGCCATCAAAATATTGTTTGAATCAACGAATATTTTGATTAATGTGGGAAGGAAATATCAAAACACATGGAAATTGTTGGAAATAGAAAACTGAATTGATTATTAATGTGGGAAGGAAATATCAAAACACATGGAAATTGTTGGAAATAGAAAACTGAATTGATTTCGCGTATATCGTTGGTTCACGCGAAACAATTTTTTGGAAAATAAATGGTCCATAATTATTATAAAAAATTTGTAAATTAAATAGGCGGATAATTAGTTATAAATAATAATGATAAGACCAAAGTGAAAATATAATAATTTTAAAAAAAAATAACTATTAAATTAATAATTATAGTAAGATTTCCTAATGTAGAAATAATAAAAATAGTAAGTTCTCTATAATTGTGACACTTGTTAAAATTGCCAAAAATCTCATTTTGCTTTATTATATTGTATGATATATGCAGAGATGCTAGGTGTAACGTGGATGTAATGAATAAATTGATTATGGCTCTGTTTGGTAAGTCATGTTTTCGAGCTTATAGCTTATGTCTTATGTCTTATAAGCTCATATGATAATTTAGACCCGTTTGGTAACGGTCTTTTCATCACGAGCTTATAGCTTATTTTCCTAGCTTATAGATTATTTTCCAGACGCTATTTCAAATAGCGTTTTAGCTTATGTCTTATAGCTTTTCATTTTTTCTTCCTTTTTTATCCTTATTATTTTAATTAAAATCCATTTTTAACCCTTATGATTTATTTTAATATAAAATAAAATAAATATATATTAAATATCTTTTATGTCATTTTACATTTATAAGTTAATTGAACCGCTAATTTTATCAAACACTTCAATTGGCTTATAAGCTATCAGTCTCAATCATCCGCTATAAGCTATAAGTCACCAGTCATCAGCCATCAGTCATAAGCTATAAGCTATCAGCTAGCTTATCAGTCAACCGCTATTTTTACCAAACAGACCCTATGCCTTACAATTTTTATAGGTAGGCGACTTATAGTTAAGCAATTGATTTAATTAACCAACCAACCCATTCATAATAACTAAGTGTTATAAACAAAATTTCACACCATTGGATGAACAAGGATTCACCCCTTATAATGGGTAGGAGTTAGCTAAGAATTTGATTGTGATACTAGATTTAGAATCCTAGATCATACTATTAAAGAAATTCCAACCACGCATTCACAATCCTTGAGCTTGAAGCAGGGCCGGTCCCGACTTTTTAGAGGCTCGAGGCAAATAAATAAATGGACCCATTATAAAAAAAAAAAAACACGTTTAAGTCGCCTCCAAAACGAAGAAGAATCTCGGAGACAAAATCAAAAATATGAAGTCTTAGTTGTTCAATGCAGATAAGAAGCCATATGCAAATCATTAAGAATTCAAAATCGAAATATAATTAATGAATTAAGAATGAGAATCTTTTAATTGTCTTAATCGATCCATTTTCTAGACAAAATCCACCATCTCAAAGAAATAAAATTGACGTTTTCTCTTGCTTTAATTGTGGAAAATCAAATCATATGGCTAAAAAATGTAGGAGTAAGGATAAACCTTGTCCTGATCCTAATATGCAGGTTTACCTGATTGGTAAAAAAATTATTTCTATGATAAAAAAATAATAAATCAAAACACAAGTGATCATAAATTTAGTTTCATCATGAAAATTTATAATAAATTAGATAATTATATGACAAACTTTTAAGTATTTAATTATAATATTTAAATAATTTTTAAAATTTAAATTAAAATAAATTAAAATAAAATTATAAGAGTTCTAATAAATAACCATCAAAAATAAAATTTGAATTTAAAATTAAATTATAAATTTTAATCGTCTAGAAGTTTGGAAGGAGTAAGGGCTATAAGGCTCGAACTGGGAACTCCACATCCACAATGCATTGGGTAAATCCACTGGGCCACAAGCAACGTCTTGCATTTTAATTTCTCTAAAAGATATATAATTTAATATTTTAGTATTATTATTTTTTAATTACACCTCCCTAATTTTGAGGCCCCCATTTTGTTGAGGCCCTGGGCTGTGGGCCAGCTTGCCCTGGCCCAGGGCCGGCCCTGGCTTGAAGATTCCAAAGTCAAAAGCGTTGTTGTCGTTAAACTTGCATTTTGGCAATCGTTCGTACTTCTCTTAATGGTGTTGGCTGATGAAGCAGAATGAGTCAAATGTTATAGAGCATTAGAGAAAGCTTCACTAGCTCTTTGACATTTTCTAATTGTGAAATTATGTGTTGTGCATGTATAATCATCAATTGATTTTGATGATGACAATTGTAAAAGATAAAGTCGATAAGAACAGTCTAGTAATGTCTAATGATGGTATTTGATAAAAAAATTATATCCAATCCCATCACTCAGATGATTCAAAATTCCTGATGAAGTGTTAATCAACGTAGAATCAAGAAGAGGAATTTGAAGTCTGAATGTGAGAAAGTGTGAAAGCTTATCATTCACTTAGCATCTAATTTGTATAAGTTTAAATGGTAAAAGGACAAGACTAAGTCTTATGGTACTAAGAAACACACAGACACACACAAACACGCGCACACACATACACACACAAATTGTTTTCAAACTTCTAATTTCATTAAACTTATCAAAATCAATCCTGGCAAGTATGGAATCGATAAATTCATAAAGTTAACTCATTGCCTAATCGATTAACGACTTGTTCCAAACTTCCAATCGATTAAATAAATGATAAGCGTCTTTTAATTGATTAGAAATGCCAGTAGTTGATTAAAGTATATGTACAACTATTTTAGGGTTTCCTTTTCAGGATTAAGGTTAGCGCTTTTTGGAAGTAGATCAATTGATTAAAACATTTTTTTAAATGATTAATAATTTATTTGGCCCATGAATCATTTCCCTTTTAAGTCAAATCTTTTTCTATATAAAGGAAGCCTCTCCTTATTTTATTTTACTCTAGATTTCTATACAGAAACCTCTGTTATTTTATAGAATTTGAAAGTTGCAAGATAAGCCTGAAAAAATCCTAGGGTAAAGACTCTTGATCTAAGCCTGTGAAAAAGCTCTATTTGTCCTTGAAGATTCATGGGCTAATCCTGTGTAACAACTCAAGTTGTAGTTGTAGGTTGTTTAGGCTGATCTTTTAAAAGCTCACATTTGATTTTAGTGGAATCTCAAGCGAAAACTCTTGACCACAGGAGTAGGCCAAGTGGTTAGGCCAAAATTTATAAGATAAATTATTCTTATGTATTGTCAAAATATTAACAGGTTATTTTGTTTCTCGACTAATTGGTTTTAATAGGTACAACTAAAAAAATAGAATTAATACCACCTTGAAAAGAATTAAAAGTGCTAATTATTTAAAGAGAATTTTTATTGTTGAAAATAAATAAATTATTATAAAAATGTTGGGTAAAATCCCCAATCACAAGAACAATGGTGAATAATAGAGAGAATGGGAGAATTAGTGAGAAAATAAAGTATATTTATGTATTAAAATCTTTACAAACGTGTGTTAATCCTTAAAATATTACATTTAATTACTAAAAATATACAACACATCTTTAATAAAATAATTAATTATCACCATTCTTCTTCTTGGTTGATACATCGCCAATACTTGATGTTGCAAGTGTGGTATCATGCGTGAATTTTACCTTGGTCTTTAACGTTTGTTTGATCCTAACAAACCAATCCTTCCTTACTGTCATGTTCATTGAATAACCGGAGTTAAGGTACCATTGATCATTGCGTTATGCGTCTTCTCGCGTAGTCACCATCATATTTTCGAGCGATTCTACTCGAGTTTGGCTGCATTTTCCTACACTGTTTTCTGCTTTCGCAATCACCATTAACAATTTGCTCTCACCATCTTCTTGCCTTGAAAACTTTTCTTCATCTTCTTATGGGTAATTATTGTTGGCATGACATTTGCGAGTAAAGTGTCCAAGCTTTTGGCAGCTAAAACATTGGATGTTACTCTTGTCATTTCTCTACCTTTATCCTCTTCCTCTATTGTTGCCACCTTTGTAATTGCTTGATCCACCATTTTTGTTTATTCTTTCACCCTTTTGGAATGTTGAATTGTAATTTTAGGAGTCTCTCCCACCATTGTAGTGGTAGTTTCCTCCACCTCTACTCATGGACCACTTTCTTATCCTTTCAAATGCAACGAACTTGCAAAGCAACTTCAACATTTGCTTTGTCAACATTTCTCTCCTCCATTCTCTGCTCATGAGCCTCAAAAGAACTTTGTAACTCTTCTTTTATCATAGTTGAAATATCATTGGACTCTTAAATTTCAACCAATGTGTTATTAAATCTTGACGTTAACGATCTCAAGATTTTACCAACCAAATAGTGCTCGATGATTGTCTCTCTGCAAGCTTTCCCTTGATTCACCAGTCTTATGATTTTTGTAGTAAATTCACCAATGGTTTCCTTCTTCTCCATTTGAATTAACTCTGACTGTCTCTTGTGAGTTTCTAACCTCAACACATTTGCCTTATCAGAGCCGTCTCAAGTTTTTGGAGGCCCTGTGTTGGTTAGTCATAATTTAACCATGACAAAAGAAATATAGGTTCTATTTAATCACAATTTAACCTGACAAATATTGTATGAGGCCCTATATAGCTATAGTTTAGTCTTGGCAAATTTGAGGCCCTGTGCAGTAGCCCGCCCTCAAAGACGGCCCTGCTTATCAGCTCATGCACAACTTTTTTCCAAGATTTCCCAGGAATCCTTTGAGGATGTGGAGTCACCAGTGTACATTGACTGTTGAGATATAAAACTTTTAAATCTTTCGTCTTCTCTTCTTTGTGCGTAGTCTTTTGTTCAACTGGTGTACCTTCTTCAAATGGATTAATACCATTCTTGATCACTTATACAACATCTCGATAACCAAACAACACATCATCTGTTTGGACCATTTATCATAATTCTTCATATCAAGAATTAGGAGATTTCCAGGGATACATTTATTGGAGATGGAAAGTATTTTAGCACACTAAGTGTTTGATCAAAGAACCATGTTCTTAATGTCAAATGTTAGGTAAAAACCCTAATCACAAGAACAATGATGAATAATGGAAAGATCGAGAAAATGAGAGAATTAGGAAATAAATATGGTATATTGATGGATTAAAATCTTTACAAGCATGTGTTATATCATTTATATAGGATCATACTAGTGACTAACTAATTTCTAGTTAGTAATCAATACGTAATTATCATTAACCACATGTTGAACTATCAATAAATCGTCAATAATCAATTAGTGAACTATCAGTAAACACATGATGAACTATTAATTACCACTTATTGAACTATCAATAACCACATCACCACTCGAATTACTATTTTCTCAACAGAAATTTTAATGTATCTTTGTTCTCTATTTTAAATAAAATTATATTTAATCTCATTATGTATAATATGTGAGATATTAGCTCTCACTCTTTAGTACTCTCTCCATTCTTATTTATAAACAAATTTTAACTATCCATTGAATAAATGATGTACCTAGTCTTTATATCGTCTAAATACAATAGTTATTCAATAAATTTAAAAAATTAAAATTTGCTTATTTTTAAAATTCTTCTTTAAAATTCAATTTTATAAACAGTTATTATGATGTATCATATTTGTTAATAATTATGTAAAATTAATTTAACATTTTAATATTTTTTATAAAATGAGATTATAAAAGAAAATATTAATATAATGACTAATATATTAACCGTTTATTAAAAAATACACATTAATGAAAAAAATCCTAATTTAAATACTCTAAAATTATACTCCATCTGCCCCAAAATATATGAGAAAAAACAAAAAAACACATTTATTAAGAAAGGTAATAACATAATCATTTAACTTGTGGATTTAATAAAATAAAGTGTTTAGAAATATGTAAAAACAAATCTTATTAGTCGTTGATTATAGAAAAGATGAGAGAAAATATAAACCAAATGCAATTTGTATTTAATTTTATCTTAAAAATATGAAAGAAAAAAAAATTTCTTTATATTTTAGGATAAGAAAAATATATTTTTTCTCTTATATTTTAGGACGGAAATTATCTTAAAACTTATGAAATTAGGAGATAAAAATCCCAAATTCAAAATTGAGATGACTAAAATCAAATCAATTTAAAATATTTTAAAAGTAATTTAAATTTACTATAAATGAGTTTTGATGAGAAAAAGACAGTTTTGGGAGTATTATGACAAAAACTAATATTCAACATTTAAATGAACTTTTCAAAATTAAAAAAAGTGTGAACACAATAACATTGAATTTCAAATGATGGATAAGATAAAAGAGCCACTTGGAATGAAAATGAATGAAAGTTGACCAAACATTATTAGTACATGTTTATAATAACAATACATAATTATTATAATTAATAACTAATGACCCTACAATATTATTCTAAACCTCTTGCTATCAATCCACGTGGGATCAGCATATCCTTGAAATATAGATTTAATAATGATCACCGCCAAAAATATTCAAAAAGATGAAAAATATAAATGGGATATGGAAAAAAGAAAGTGGGTGAAAAAGGGGAAAAGCATCCTACTATTTTTATTTTCCTTCATCTTTCTTTTGTTATTTTCACTTTTTATAAATCAATAAAAAGCCTTTTAGAGGGGACACTTTTCAAAGAGTCACAAGTATTACTCTTTTAGATTTCACTTGGACAAAAAATGGAGAGTCAATTTCATGTGGGTCAGTTCAAATGGTGATATGGGACTCTTATTCACCAATCCCAATTTAGGTGGTGTTTAGACTTGGCAAGTACTCCCTCTGTTCCAAAATAAGTGTCTTTTTAGCCCTAAAAAATTGTCCCAAAATAATAGTCTCTTTACTTTCCCAATGCAATATTAACTAACTTTTATCAACTTTACCCCTTATCTACACTCTTTTCAAGACATGATAATATATAACACCCAATAGTAATTAAGGGTAATTTTGTAAAAATGTTATCTTTATTGACTCAATAATTACTTTTCTTAATCTGTGTGTAACAACATTAAACGACATTTATTTTGGGACGGAGGGAGTAATTTTTTTGGGTCCATTATGACAAAGTGATATGTTTGGTGTTTAGTCTTGGCAAGTAATTTTTTTTGTCCATTATGAGAAAGTGATATGTTTTACCTACACTAGCAAGTAATTAGGTCATTTTAAATTAATAGTATTACTAAATATAATTTATTTATTTAATTTTTTTAATCAAATTCAATAAAAAAAATCCAGATTCAAAAACATCATATTTATTTGTATCAGAAGATTCATATTTTCAATTTCTTCTTCATCTTCAGTTTTTTCACTTTCTTTTTTTAAAAAGAGAAGTCATAGTAGAAAAACAACACCAACACATTCAACAACACCACATCATCACTTTTTTTTCTCATTGAAATTTGAGTTTTTCTATTTTCAACACACATGCATGCACTTTTTAATAGTTAAAATTTCTTTTTCCAATACACATGAATACACTTTTCACTTTTCAGTCTTTAAATTAAAGTTTTTTTTTCGATTACAAATTTGTAAAAACCTGTTTTTTATTTGAGTTAAAATTCGTTAAAATTCTCTTTTGTTCAATTATTCAAGATTTGAGATTTTGTGATGGTTATGTATTTTTTTTTCTAGATTTGTTGTTATATTTTGTTTTTGAGATTATTTTGTGGATTTAGGGCTTTTGTTGAGATTTCTTTAGAATTTTTTTCCCGATTTAATGATTCCAATAATTGATATGAGTTTGAAATTTGAATTTGGTAAATTTTTGTGTTTTTCAATGAAATTTAGATGAAAATGATGAAAGTGAATGTTTTTGAAGATGAACAAGATGAGTGTTTGAAAATAAAGAAGATGAATAAGTTGAATATTTGAAGATGAAAAAGATGAATATGAAATAGAATTAATTATTCAGATTATTAAAAAAAAATTAATATAAAAATTTTAATTAAAATTGAATAAAAATTTATTAACAGGTAATCAGTCATCTATCACAACCGTCTGAATTAAATAATAATATATTAATGGCTAAAAATGCAACTTACCCTTGGTGGCCTAAAATCAACAGCCCAAGGCTAAATGCCACCCAGTTTATAACATTTATTTATCACTGTTGCATGTTCTAGAGACATGTTTTCTTTTGTAGCAAAAACTTAATTCGTTTTGTGAAAAACACTAATTTAAGTGATGTAATCAGTTTACACGGGGGTGTAACCAGTTACATGCATGTGAAAATTACTTCTAAGCAGCAGAAAAGTACTTATGGAGTTGGCGTAATCGATTATGCATTCGCAGTAACTGATTACACCTTATGGCATTTTTAAGTTTTGTATCAATTGTAACTGGTTACAGGTTTGTGTTAAGTTAACTAATTTTTTGGGTATGAGTATTAAAAAAAGCAAAAAATAAATACAAAAAAGAACGAAAAACAAAAAGAAAGGAAAGAACATCGCTCGACGCTCATTGAGTCACCACCACCACCTGCTGCGACTGCTCTGCCACTACTCGTCTCCTCTATCTATCGCGGCCGCGTCTCAGTAAATCACCACCACATGCGGTCGCGCCTCCAACCGTTCTCTCTGTTTTCATGGTATGTGTTTCTCTCGTCGCAGGTTTTTCGTCTTCGACTTCGTCCATTATGGACTTCGATTTGGATTGCTTTGCTCTGATTTTGATTCTTTCTTTGCCCTGATTTCGATTTGTATCGTTCATTCTTGATTTCGATTTTGGTTTGAATTTGCAGTTCCAATTAAATTTTCTCTAACTTGTAGGAATTTCGATTCCAATTTTGATTTCACTAACAATTAACAATAATAGTAATAGAAATATATAAACATGTAGAGAAATCAGACTTATTGAAACAAATATAACCAGACTGATTTGTTGTATTTGCATAGAATATATAAACATGTAGAGAAATCTATTGTTTGATATCGCTATTGTTTGATATATTGGTTTGCTTAATATAAAGTAACCATAATATATAAACACGTAGCTTGTTGTAAACTGTAAAGTAATAGTTTGATAAAAATAAGTAATTTGATATCACTATTTTGATTTGGAGTCTTTTATTTAGTGTACCTTTGTTAGTGGAGTATTGACATGGTTCCAGATTATAGGATAGAATATTATATGAAATAGTTAATAAAACTATTTTATGTCTCTTTTTTTCTCTAGTCAAAATCATAGTTCTTACATCTTAAAAAGCTCATAACTTATTACAAACTAGTAAATTATTTCAAGTCTCTATATCACTAATGCATTACTTGTTTGAAAATGCATAGTTAACCAAAATAACAGTTCAAGATCATATGAGTTATTTCTCAATTTGAAGTGCTTTCAACTATAAACAATAGATATACTTGAGTTATTCATAAAGAGTATATTCATATCCATTGGCAAACAAATTGATTGTTAGTTAATTTTGACTTAAGATCATTTAATTTTGTTGCTTCATTTTGAATTTCAGAGATGAGGAGATTTTTTGTTGAATCATAATCAGAACCAGAACCACTGCCTAATGGGGTTAATGAGTTTAACCCAAATGAGATTATGCGTGATCCAGGTAGTAGGAAACAAATTTATGAGTATGCTCTAGATATTCAAGACCGAATGAGGAGGACATATATATTGAAGGGTCCAATGCAACCAGATTTTCCAAGCTTTCCTCGTTCTTGATTTGGAAGTGTTAAAAGAGCATTTAGTAAATCATGGTATAAGAATTATACATGTGTCATACCCCAAAATTTGTCCATCATATTCAAAGATATTTTGACTCACCTGACTCTCAATTGCTCAAGACAATATATGAACTGAGCACACTTACTGTAACGCCCGTTTTTAGTTTGCGTCTTTTATTTAATTATGTCGTGCTATGATATGTGTTTTGTTTTACTAAATTATGTGTTAATTGAGTGCTTGTGCGATATTGGCGCTATTTGTGGGGTTTTTTCGTAAATAATATAAGTTAATAAGTTAGGAGAGTTATTGGGCTTAAGGTAGCATTAGTAAGTATAGGGTGTGATTTAAGGCCCATTAGTAATGAGAAAGATAGTAAGTTAAACAAAACAAGGGTTTTAGGGGTTTTAGACTTAGAAGCTCATTTTGACAAAGTTGTGAAAGAAGAGAAGAGTAGAGTGAAGAGAAAGAGGGGAATCTCAATATTGAAGCTAGAGTTGTCTTCAATCCAAACCTAAGGTAAGGGTGGGATTTTTTCATGCTAAAGGGATGTATGATGATGTTTTGGGTGGAATTTGATTGTATGTTTGTATTCATGGAAGTTGTGTGTAGAGATGTTAGGGTTTATGAACAAATGTATGAATTTATGATTTGAAATGTGTTTTAATTGATGTTTGATGATGTTATGATGTTAGAAGATCCATAATATGTGTTATATTTGTGTTTATAACATGTATTCTATTGTTGTTCGTGATGGTTGGTGTTTTCCAACTTGATTGGGTTAAGTTTAGGGGATTTGGGATGGGATTCGTATGTTGTTTTCTGTGTTTGGGATTTTCTGAAAATCGCCAGTTCACGCCGCGAACTTTGTTGGCGCCACGAACTGCTTGGCAGAAACTCAGGAAAATTGGATTCGTTCAGTTCGCGCCGCGAACTTTTTTGGCCTCGTGAACTGCTTGGCAGAAACTTAGGAATATTTGATTCACTCAGTTCGCGCCGCGAACATTGTTGGCGCCGTGAACCCTGTTTTGCAGAACTTTTTCTAAACTTTGAAATGATGTAACTTTTGAACCGTAACTCCTTTTTAAGTGCCGTTTGGACCTACGTGAAGCCCTAATTGATGTCTTTCTATTGAATATGCTTAGTATAACTTTGAAAACTCTTGGAATCTTTCTTGAATTGGATTTTGTTGACATTGGATATCCGGAATTAATTATGTCGTTTAAGTTGATCATGTCGTTTACGTAGATTATGTTGTTCGAGTCGATTATGTCGTTAAGTATGATTGTGAATGTGCATCATTGAGTCACATTCATTGCATTATTTGAGACGGCCCTAGTGGCAAATGTTTGAGACGGCCCTTGTGGCGGATGTTTGAGACGGCCCAATGACAATTGTTTGAGACGGAAGTTTTACTCCAATGGTACCACATGCATTTGCATTGTTCGAGTTGCATAAGTAAAGTCGTATGATGAGTCGTATTTGAATATTTGTATGTGCATAACATGAATGTTATCTTGTGTCAATTTGATGGTTGTTTCGTTGAGCATATGTGATAATCGACTAGGTATGCCTTAATTGAGATTGATATTATTGTTGTCGGTAAGATGTTGAATGATGTGAATAGTAGTAAGTGATATATGTTGAGAAGTGGTGACCGATGTATGATTATTTCTCCGCTTTGAATATTATCATACACTTCTTTATAATGAATGATATCTCACCCCTTCTGTTTGAATGTTACCCTCCGTTGGTAACATGCAGGTAATGACGCGGAGTAGTCGTGTACCTATAGCTCGAGTCGGTGTGTGTCGATGCTTTGATACGTAGCACTCGGGGAACGTTGGATTACTTGTTTACGCTTTATTTCTTGTGTTTATCCTTGTTAAACTTTGTCCTTATGTTATGCTGAGACTTGTTAGATGTATCGTGTCGTGTTTGGCCGTGATATTATGAGTTGTATTGTTGTTGACATATGACTTTCCGATGCGATGCAAGTACTTGATTGGCTGACAATGATTAATGATTTCAATATTGTTCTCCTACATATGTGTTATGTATCTAAGTAACTGAGCATGATATATGTATGTGATTTTGTTGTTTAAAATGTGACGCTCCGAATCGTTATGTTCTATTCGCTTGAAATTTTGTACTCTGATATTCCTGTTGATTGAGGGGTAGATTTGGGGTGTTACATTAGTGGTATCAGAGCAGGTCGGTCTTGTCCGGCCATGTGTCGTGTCGTAGTGTAGTCTAACAAGTGTATATTGTTGTTTGTGCTGATTGCTTTTGTGTTGTAGTGAAGACTTGTGATGGCTGGGAGGAATGATGCTGCGATAGCTGCTGCTTTGGAAGCAATGGCTCAAGCTTTGGAGAACCAACCGAATGGTGGAGAGAGTGCTGCTTCTCGGAGTTTGGCTACCTTCCAAAGAGAGAACCCTCCTGTGTTTAAGGGAACTTATGATCCTGATGGCGCATTGACATGGCTTAAGGAGATTGAGAGGATTTTCCGTGTCATGGACTGCACTCCTGAACAGAAGGTTCGGTATGGGACTCATATGCTAGCAGTTGAGGCAGATGATTGGTGGCTAGAGACCTGTAGGAGATTGGAAGCGAGTGGTGAGGAGATCTCTTGGATTGTGTTTCGCATGGAGTTCTTAAGGAAGTACTTTCTTGAAGATGTCCGTGGCAAGAAGGAAATTGAATTCCTTGAGCTAAGTCAAGGGAACAAATCTGTTGTGGAGTATGCTGCTAAGTTTGGTGAGTTGGCAAAGTTTTACCAACACTATGATGGGCCGAATGGTGAGTTTTCCAAGTGCATAAAGTTTGAGAAAGGGTTGCGTCCAGAGATTAAGAAGCAATTAGTTACCAGAAGATTCGTATCTTTGCTGATTTGGTTGATTGTTGTCGGATCTATGAAGAGGACAACAATGCTCATTATCGTGTGATAACTGAGAAGAGGGGAAAGGGTTATCAAGGTCGTGGTAAGCCTTATGAAGCTTCGAGTGGAAAGGGCAAGAAGAAAGCGGTTGGGGGTAAGAGAACTAGTGGGGGAGATGCTCCTGCTAGTATTGTGTGCTTCAAGTGTGGCAAGGTTGGTCACAAGAGCACGTCGTGTAACGTTGATGCTAGAAGATGCTACTGTTGTAGGAAGTTTGGTCATGCATCGTCTAATTGTACGCATAAGGATATGCTGTGTTTCAACTATAGTGAAGAAGGCCATATTGGAAGCAAGTGTCAGAAGCCCAAGAAGGAACAATCTAGTGGGAAGGTGATCGCCCTGTCGGGAACTCAGATCACTAGTGAGGATTCACTCATCAGAGGTACATGTTTTATTAATATAATTCCTTTGATTACTATTATTGATACCGGTGCTACGCATTGCTTTATATCTGCTGATTGTGTTGTTAGATTGGGTCTGGTGTTATCTGCTATGAACGGAGAAATGGTTGTCGATACTCCGACTAAGGGATCAGTGACTACTTCTCTTGTGTGTCTTAAGTGTCCCGTGTCAATTTTCGACAGAGACTTTCTTGTTGATTTTGTTTGCTTGCCGTTGAGAGGTTTGGATGTGATTTTGGGGATGAACTGGTGATCAGAAAAATAGCAAGTGTACTATTTTCACCGATGTAGTTATAATGGGTTTTACCCCAAGTATCGATCTCGAGGATTGCGTAGGAAATATAAGTTATTATAATGAGTCAATTAAACAAAAGAGCATAGGGGTGCTTTTGCTTATCAATGAAATAAGTTGAAATAATATAAGTAAGCTGAAATTAAAATTGAACTTTTTATAAAATGAGAATAATGCCAAGGTAAGGTGTGTGATTTGCTTTATAACTCCTCTGGATTAAGATCTCTTTAACAACTTCATAGAATTCAATTATTTATTCTTAAGGATGTTTTCCTAAGTCCTTAGTGAAAACCTTTTGGTTTATAATCCTATTACCTAAGTCCTTAGAGACATAGGAGAAAACCAAAGCTGAGATTAATCAAGAATTTCTAAATAACCTTACGGTATACCTAGTCCTAGGTGATAACTATAAGGTTCAATTGTATACAAACCATAACAATCATAGTCCTACAAATTGTTAACCACAAAACAATCTTTATTGATCCAATAAAGACAACATTAAAAACATTATACAATCGAATTAAATAATACGAACATTTGATTAACGAAATACGGAATCCAGAGTAATTACAAATCAAATCAGGGACACCCCCTAGCATTGGGGGGTTTAGCCTCTCATAATATTCAAGAAACACAAAGTAAAGAATTTAGACATTACAAAGATAATTGGGAACTTTGATCTTCAATGGTGTCCACCGTTGAATCTCTCCGTCTCCGAAATCCTTGATGAAGCTATCTTCTCCTCTTTCTAGAGTTCTATCGTACGATGCAAAAAGTGCCTCTCCTCTTGTCTCAAAATCACTTTTAATCTGTTCTAGGTTTTTAGGTCCAAGACAGAACACCCAAAATGCCCCTGGTGCTTTAAAAATAACAAAATAGAAAAATTCAGAATTTTTGTCCGCACCAGCTGACACGGCCGTGTCACTTGACACGGGCTGACCGTGTCAGCTTCTGCCACTTTTGAGGAGAATCTTCCAGCAGGTTGGACACGGCCGTGTCACTTGACACGGGCTGCCCGTGTCAGCCCCTGCCTTCACAATTTGGCTTTGACTTCAACATCAAAGTTATAGCCCTTTTCGTTAGCGAAATTTTGCCACCGGAACCGCGTCATTCCGAGTTACGAAGCTCTAGTTATGATCAAAATACTACACGCATGTCACGATTTTCAGCTTCTTTTACACCAACACTTGTGAAATTTCCATCTGATCCAGAATTAACCTACAACCACCAAGTAGAGAGATCAAAAGCATCTAAAAATACCTGATAAAGGGCACAAAAACATAATGCAAGCAATTAACTAATATTAAAGGAATCCATGAAAAACTCTTGAAAACAACCACAAAGTGTTACCAAGTTTGACGATCTTATGCCGAATTTATGACGAAACTAAGTAGAAATGGTGATCGATCACAACTCAACTTATACCTTTCCGATCAATTTTTCCAGTTTCACGAACCGGGTTTCCCGCTTCACTTCCACGTAAAAGTACTCCTTCACCTGCAAGCTTTTTCACATTTCTCACCAATTCTCTCGGGGTTAAAATGAACTTCACTCACAAGTCATGATATGCAATACCAACTTTTAAATTTGAGTAAACTCTACTTTCATACACAAACACTCTGCACAGACTTTTTGAGGTCTTTGGGATGTAGCGGGGCTTAGGTGCGGTGAGATAAACAAGGAAAAGGATACACAAGGGTTATAGGCTTAGCATTCGTGTTGTTTTTCTTGTTTTCGTGCTTCTTATAGCATCATAGGATTTAACCACACCCTTATTTCTATTCCTTTTTTTTTCTTCACTCAATTTTTTTGCTTTGAGTGTGTGATAAATCAATGAGTCTCTTTGTTTAGGCGAGTGCTTCTTCGAATTCTTCCTTTTCTTAAGGAACTTTGATGTCTCAACATTTTTCTTTTCTCTTTTTTTTTTCATTCATTTTTTTTCGCACTCGCCATTCTTTAGGTGTACTACCCCAAACTTACAATTTTTGCACTGATATAACACAACATTACAACACTTATGCCGAGCAGGGTAAGAAATTAGAAATTTTTTTTTTCTTTTTGGCCAGGAGTTAATATATGTGGTTAACACAAACAAGGGATACAGGCTCAAAGGGGTTTACAATGGATAAAAATAAACATGGGAAGGCTAGAAAGGCTCAGAGGGGAACAGAAACAACGTTCCTCAGTGTGTGTCATCATGTAGTGTCATATGAGCAGAATGTACGCAAATTCAAAGTGATAAAGTCATACCTGACTACTCTCTTATGATGATATATTTCTGGCTTTTTTGTGTTCTCACCATGTTTGGCATAGCTTACAGGATCCATAGTACTTATCATGTGATGTTGCTCCTTTTTCGGTTCGTGTGTACCAACTTTCAATCTCAGTCCGGTGTCATCAAGTTGCGTCCAACAATTATTTTTGGTTGAATCAACTTCCAGGGATGCCTGGGGTGCAAGTTTGGGTTGGATCTTTCATCCTTTTACTACCACTTCATCAACCATCCGGTAAATCTCATCAATATGTAACACCTGTAAACATAATAGCATAGAAATACTAGGAAAAACAAATACTCAAAATAAAAACAGAATGCAATAAAAACCCCCCCACACTTGAACCAAACATTGACCTCAATGTTTCAATTCGAGATAGCGAGGGTGAACTCACAGAGGGTACTGCGACTCCAGCTGCCGCTTCCTAGCTTTCACCAGAGAGACCCATTTTTCTTTATTTTCTGAAAAACAAAACAAAAAGTAAACCGCTTTATTAAAACCGTGGGTTTCCTCCCACGAAGCGCTTCGTTTAACGTCGCATGACTCGACGGTCCATTACCCTTTATTAAGGAGGGTACTTCCTCCTCCAAACCTGGTTGCTTGTCACTTCTCCAAACCTGGTTGCTTTTCTCTTCAAGTTACTATCCACTTTCATCTTCTCACTTTGATTGTCCTCTTTTTTATTCTTTTTGACTTCTTGAATGAACGCAGAACTTATGATAGATGCCTGAGCTGAGCCCACTTGAGAGACTATGCTCGATACTTTTTCTGGGAGGGGTTTTGGACTTTTGCTTTCTCCCTCACTTCTAATCAAACCAACCGATGATTTATTATTTCCACATGCACCTTTCTTTTTGACTTCCAAGACCTTCATTGTTACCTCTTCATCAAATGATTTTACTGTTAGTGTCCCTTTCTCGAGATCCATACTGCATCGACTAGTAATAAAAAATGGCCGCCCAAGAAGGATATGAGTCTCTTCATCTTCGGGAATATCCATAATATGGAAATCAACTGGAAAGATAAACTCACCGACCTCCACCAATACATCTTCAACTATCCCATATGACTGCTTAATGGTGTGATCAGCAAATTTCAATTTGGTCCCACTCTCGCTTATCTTTTCAATGTCAAGCTTTTTAAAGATAGACAGTGGCATTAAACTTACACTAGAACCAGAATCAATTAACACCTTCTTGAACGATCTGTCATTGATAGTGCAAGGAATTGTCACTGCTCCAGGGTCTTTCTTCTTGATTGGGATCCTCCTTTCTGGTGAGACTCTACCACACTTTTCAGTTACCACTTCAGGCTCCACTCCTACTGGTCTCTTTTTAGAAATCACTTCTTTCATGAATTTCTTGTACAAAGGTATATTCTCCAGTGCTTCAAAGAAATCTCTAACTTTTTGAACATCGCAGCAAACTTCTCAAAATCCTTCGCTTTCGAATCCTTCTTGGCTACTCTAGAGGGGAATGGTAATTTAATCACCGGTTTAGCCTCATTTTTACTTTTCTCTTCAAGTGGCTTACCCGGTAGTACCACAACTTCGGGCTCTTTTGGATTCTCTCTTATTTCCAAATCTACCTCAATGACCAAGTTGTCATCTATTTCCTCTTATTTTTCAAAATCTGCAGCTTTCTGACTTTTTGTTGTGACAGCATTTATTTTCTCTTGGTCTTTCGGATTTTTTACAGTTGAGCTCGAAAAGGTACCTTGTGCCTGTAGAGTGAGATGCTGTGCTATTTGTCCCACTTGAACTTCCAGATTTTTAATTGAGGCGGTGGTGTTTCTGTGGTTGTTTCTTGTTTCTTCTTGGAACTGAGAGCACTGCCAAGCCAATCTTTCAATTGCCACTTCCCACTCTGCCTTTTGGGTGCCTTATTGTTGTTGTTGATCTTTCCAAGCAAAATTTGGTTGATTCTTCCACCTTGGATTATAGGTATTAGAATACGGATTGTTTTGCCTCAAGAATTTGATCTCCTCAATTTATTGAGGAGTTGCAAAACAATACACAGTTTGGTGAGGGCCGTTACAAATCTCACAGCTGACAGTTTGAGCCGGTTGAACTTGAGCCACCGTTTGA
Organism: Vicia villosa; assembly: GCF_029867415.1. NCBI lineage: Eukaryota > Viridiplantae > Streptophyta > Magnoliopsida > Fabales > Fabaceae > Vicia > Vicia villosa. The sequence goes on from NC_081183.1 coordinate 144,864,759, forward strand.
GTCTCAACAATCATCTTCTTGAGTCTTCTCTCGACTTCAGCTGCAATTTGGTCTTCCATTTGAACAACCTGATCTGCAAGCTTTAAATAAATCTTACCTTCTGTTTGATTCACTGTGCGATCATACAACTCAATATGCTCATTAGCGGCAATTGCTTCTATGATCCTCTTGATACCAGTGGCTGTTGAGAAATTTGTTGAGCCACCGGCAGCAGTGTCTATAAGCTGTTTTGTCTTGACTCGTAGACCATTCACAAAAGTTTGCATTTGCTCGGTTGGATCCATGTTAAGAGTGGGACATGCAACCAAACACCTCTTAAACCTCTTATATGTATCTCCAAGTGATTCCCCTTCTTTCTGTTTGAAATTGACAATGTCATATCTTTTTCGAATGAAAACTGAAGCAGGGAAATACTCATTAAGGAAAGCATTTTCCATCTCTTGCCATGTCGTGATACTCCCAGCTGGAAGTGAGTAAAACCACTCTTCCTCATCCTCAGATAAAGTGAATGGAAACATCATAAGTCTCTTGGCTTCTTCAGAATGGCCTTCTATCTTCAATGATGTTGTGGTGGTGAGGAATCTCTGTAGATGCTTATTCGTATCTTCGTTGATTCTTCCTGAAAAGGGCTTGCTCTCCAACTGGCGGATAGTAGAAGGATGTAATTGAAAGTGTGCCACGTTGACCGGTTGATTTACTATTGTCATTCGGCCAAGTGGTGCATTAGCTCTTCCATAATCACCCAAAAGTCTTTCCGCAGGAGGCGGATCAGCTGCCATAGTTTCTGATTGTGAATCTGACTGCTTGGATGGGCTCGATAGTGTTTCTTCGTTTTCCGATTCTGAAACTATGGTTGATTCTTCTTTTGATGCCAATATTTTTTGCTTAGCTTCTCGAAGTCGTGCTCGCAATGATCATTTTGGTTCTGCATAAAAAAAAAAATTCTGCTGAGGCCTTACCTCGCATACAAGATTAGACAATGATTAGCTAAGTGCAAAAATAAAATAAAAACAAATTAAAAATTGCAGAAAAATAAAAATTTAGTTGCAGAGCAACAAAATTTCAATTGACTTATTAATCACTTATATTTTGGCAATCCCCGGCAACGGCGCCAAAAACTTGATCGGAAAAATAGTAAGTGTACTATTTTCACCGATGTAGTTATAATGGGTTTTACCCCAAGTATCGATCTCGAGGATTGCGTAGGAAATATAAGTTATTATAATGAGTCAATTAAACAAAAGAGCATAGGGGTGCTTTTGCTTATCAATGAAATAAGTTGAAATAATATAAGTAAGCTGAAATTAAAATTGAACTTTTTATAAAATGAGAATAATGCCAAGGTAAGGTGTGTGATTTGCTTTATAACTCCTCTGGATTAAGATCTCTTTAACAAGTTCATAGAATTCAATTATTTATTCTTAAGGATGTTTTCCTAAGTCCTTAGTGAAAACCTTTTGGTTTATAATCCTATTACCTAAGTCCTTAGAGACATAGGAGAAAACCAAAGCTGAGATTAATCAAGAATTTCTAAATAACCTTACGGTATACCTAGTCCTAGGTGATAACTATAAGGTTCAATTGTATACAAACCATAACAATCGTAGTCCTACAAATTGTTAACCACAAAACAATCTTTATTGATCCAATAAAGACAACATTAAAAACATTATACAATCGAATTGAATAAGACGAACATTTGATTAACGAAATACGGAATCTAGAGTAATTACAAATCAAATCAGGGACACCCCCTAGCATTGGGGGGTTTAGCCTCTCATAATATTCAAGAAACACAAAGTAAAGAATTTAGACATTACAAAGATAATTGGGAACTTTGATCTTCAATGGTGTCCACCGTTGAATCTCTCCGTCTCCGAAACCCTTGATGAAGCTATCTTCTCCTCTTTCTAGAATTCTATCGTACGATGCAAAAAGTGCCTCTCCTCTTGTCTCAAAATCACTTTTAATCTGTTCTAGGTTTTCAGGTCCAAGACAGAACACCCAAAATGCCCTGGTGCTTTAAAAATAACAAAATAGAAAAATTCAGAATTTCTGTCCGCACCAGCTGACACGGCCGTGTCACTTGACACGGGCTGACCGTGTCAGCTTCTGCCACTTTTGGGGAGAATCCTTCAGCAGGTTGGACACGGTCGTGTCACTTGACACGGGCTGCCCGTGTCAGCCTCTGCCTTCAGAATTTGGCTTTGACTTCAACATCAAATTTGTAGCCCTTTTCGTTAGCGAAATTTTTCCACCGGAACCGCGTCATTCCGAGTTACGAAGCTCTATTTATGATCAAAATACTACACGCATGTCACGATTTTCAGCTTCTTTTACACCAACACTTGTGAAATTTCTATCTGATCCAGAATTAACCTACAACCACCAAGTAGAGAGATCAAAAGCATCTAAAAAGACCTGATAAAGGGCACAAAAATATAATGCAAGCAATTAACTAATATTAAAGGAATCCATGAAAAACTCTTGAAAACAACCATAGAGTGTTACCAAGTATGACGATCTTATGCCGAATTTATGACGAAACTAAGTAGAAATGGTGACCGATCAACTGGTTAGGGCATAACCATGTTCACATTAATTGTTTTGATAAGTCTGTGAGGTTTTCTTCTCCTGAAGAGGAAAGCTTAGAGTTGTTATCGGCCAGACAGTTTCGTTTGTTGATGAACGAAGATGTTCAAGTGTTCGCGTTGGTTGCTTCGATGTCTGTTGAGAATAAGGCTGTAATAGAAAGGTTGAAGGTAGTATGTGAATTTCCTGAAGTTTTCCCTGATGAAATTCCTGATGTGCCGCCTGAGAGAGAAGTTGAGTTCTCTATTGATCTTGTACCTGGTACTAGACCTGTGTCTATGGCACCGTACAGGATGTCTGCTTTAGAGTTGTCTGAATTGAAGAAGCAATTGGAATAGCTGCTTGAGAAGAGGTTCGTGAGACCTAGTGTGTCACCGTGGGGAGCTCCGGTGTTGTTGGTTAAGAAGAATGATGGAAGTATGAGGCTTTGTATTGATTATCGTCAGCTGAATAAGGTGACAATCACGAATAAGTATCCACTTCCAAGGATCGATGATTTGATGGACCAATTGGTTGGTGCTCGTGTGTTTAGCAAGATTGATTTGAGGTCGGGTTACCATCAAATTAAAGTGAAAGATGAGGACATGCAGAAGACGGCTTTCAGAACACGTTATGGACATTATGAGTATTCCGTGATGCCCTTCGGCGTTACTAATTCACCTGGAGTATTTATGGAGTACATGAACCGCATTTTCCATGAGTATCTGGATCATTTTGTGGTGGTGTTCATTATGACATTTTGATTTACTCTAAATCAGAATCAGATCATGCTGAGCATTTAAAGTTGGCATTGCAAGTCTTGAAAGAGAAGAAGTTGTATGCTAAGTTGTCCAAGTGTGAGTTTTGGTTGAAAGAGGTTAGTTTTCTGGGGCATGTCATCTCGAGTGATGGTATTGCCGTGGATCCATCTAAAGTTGATGTCGTGTTGAGATGGGAAACTCCTAAGTCGGCTACCGAGGTTCAAAGCTTTTTGGGGTTAGCCGGTTATTATAGAAGGTTCATTGAGGGTTTCTCTAAGTTAGCCCTTCCATTGACTAAGTTGACTTGTAAGGGTAAAGCTTTCGTATGGGGTGTTTCTTGTGAAGAGAGCTTTGTTGAGTTGAAGAAAAGGTTGACGTCGGCACTGATTTTGATATTGCCTAATCCGGAAGAATCGTTCATGGTCTATTATGATGGTTCTAAGATGGGTTTAGGAGGTGTGCTCATGCAAAATGGTAAGGTTGTTGCTTATGCATCAAGACAGTTGAGAGTTCATGAGAAGAACTATCCTACACATGATTTGGAACTTGCTGCTGTAGTGTTCGTGTTGAAAATTTGGAGACATTATCTTTATGGTTCTAGATTTGAAGTCTTTAGCGACCATAAGAGCTTAAAGTATTTGTTTGATCAGAAGGAATTGAATATGAGACAACGAAGGTGGTTAGAACTGTTGAAAGATTATGATTTCAGTTTGAATTATCATCCAGGAAAGGCTAATGTTGTTGCCGATGCTTTGAGTCGCAAGACTTTGCATATGTCGGCAATGATGGTTAAGGAGTTAGAATTAATTGAGCAATTTCGAGATATGAGTTTGGTATGTGAAGTGACCCCTAAGAGTGTTTGATTGGGTATGTTGAAGATTAACAATGATTTTTTGGATATTGTCAGAAGCCCAGAAGTTGGATGTGAAATTGATTGATTCGATGATTGGAGTCGATCAAGTTGAGAATGGTGATTTCAAGTTAGATGCGCACGGTGTGTTGAGGTTCCGTGATCGGATTTGTATTCCTGATGATGTGGATTTGAAAAGATCTATTCTTGAGGAAGGTCATAGGAGTAATTTGAGTATTCATCCCGGGGCTACGAAGATGTACCAAGATTTGAAGAATTTGTTTTGGTGGCCTGGAATGAAGCGTGACATAGCTCAGTTTGTGTATGCATGTTTGGCTTGTCAGAAGTTGAAGGTTGAACATCAGAAGCCTGCTGATTTAATGCAACCGTTAGAAGTTCCCGAATGGAAATGGGATAGTATTTCCATGGATTTTGTGACAAGTTTTTCGAATACCGTGAGAGGACATGATTCGATTTGGGTGATTGTTGATAGGCTTACGAAGTCGGCTCATTTCATACCTATTAACATCACTTATCCGGTTCCGAAGTTGGCAGAAATTTATGTCCGTGTGATTGTGAAGTTGCCTGGTGTTCCTTTGTGTATTGTTTCGGATAGAGATCCGAGGTTCACTTCAGATTTTTGGAAGAGTTTGCAAGAGGCGTTGGGTTCTAAGTTGAGGTTGAGTTCGGCGTATCATCCTCAGACCGATGGTCAAACTGAGAGAACGATTCAATCTTTGGAGGATTTGTTGAGATCTTGTGTTCTTGAGCAGGGAGGTATGTGGGATACTTATCTTCCATTGATCGAGTTCACATACAACAATAGTTACCATTCGAGTATTGGAATGACACCTTTTAAGGCGTTGTATGGTCGGAGATGTAGGAATCCGTTGTGTTGGCATGAATCTGGCGAGAGTGTAGTACTTGGACCTGAGATTGTACGAGAGACTACCGAGAAGGTTAAGTTGATTTGGGAGAAGATGAAGGCTTCTCAGAGTAGGTAGGAGAGTTACCATGATAAGAGGAGGAAGGATTTGGAATTCCAAGCTGGTGATCATGTATTTTTAAGAGTTACGCCAACGACTGGTGTGGGAAGAGCCTTGAAGTCGAAGAAGCTAACTCCTCGTTTTATCGGACCATATCAGATTTCCGAGAGAGTTGGTAATGTGGCGTATAGAGTGGCCTTACCGCCTAATCTTTCGAATTTGCATGACGTGTTTCATGTGTCGCAACTTCGGAAGTATGTTTCGGATCCTTCGCATGTGATTCATATGGATGATGTGCAAGTGCGGGATAATCTCACGGTGGAGACTACGCCTATAAGGATTGAGAATCGCGAGACGAAGACGCTTAGAGGCAAAGAGATTGCTTTGGTTAAGGTCGTTTGGTCGGGTGCTACCGGTGAAAGTTTGACGTGGGAGTTGGAGAGCAAGATGCGCGAGTCGTATCCTGAGCTGTTTGTTTGAGGTAATTTTCGAGGACGAAAATATTCTAAGTGGGGAAGAGTTGTAACACCCGTTTTTAGTTTGCGTGTTTTATTTAATTATGTCGTGCTATGATATGTGTTTTGTTTTACTAAATTATGTGTTAATTGAGTGCTTGTGCGATATTGGCGTTATTTGTGGGGTTTTATCGTAAATAATATAAGTTAATAAGTTAGGAGATTTATTGGGCTTAAGGTAGCATTAGTAGGTATAGGGTGTGATTTAAGGCCCATTAGTAATGAGAAAGATAGTAAGTTAAACAAAACAAGGGTTTTAGGGGTTTTAGACTTAGAAGCTCATTTTGACAAAGTTGTGAAAGAAGAGAAGAGTAGAGTGAAGAGAAAGAGGGGAATCTCAATATTGAAGCTAGAGTTGTCTTCAATCCAAACCTAAGGTAAGGGTGGGATTCTTTCATGCTAAAGGGATGTATGATGATGTTTTGGGTGGGATTTGATTGTATGTTTGTATCCATGGAAGTTGTGTGTAGAGATGTTAGGGTTTATGAACAAATGTATGAATTTATGATTTGAAATGTGTTTTAATTGATGTTTGATGATGTTATGATGTTAGAAGATCCATAATATGTGTTATATTTGTGTTTATAACATGTATTCTATTGTTGTTCGTGATGGTTGGTGTTTTCCAACTTGATTGGGTTGAGTTTAGGGGATTTGGGGTGGGATTCATATGCTGTTTTCTGTGTTTGGGATTTTCTGAAAATCGCCAGTTCAAGCCGCGAACTTTGTTGGCGCCGCGAACTGCTTGGTAGAAACTCAGGAAAATTGGATTCGTTCAGTTCGTGCCGCGAACTTTTTTGGCGCCGCGAACTGCTTGGCAGAAACTTAGGAATATTTGATTCACTCAGTTCGCGCCGCGAACCCTGTTTTGCAGAACTGTTTCTAAACTTTGAAATGATGTAACTTTTGAACCGTAACTCCTTTTTAAGTGCCGTTTGGACCTACGTGAAGCCCTAATTGATGTCTTTCTATTGAATATGCTTAGTATAACTTTGAAAACTCTTGGAATCTTTCTTGAATTGGATTTTGTTGACATTGGATATCCGGAATTGATTATGTCGTTTAAGTTGATCATGTCGTTTACGTAGATTATGTTGTTCGAGTCGATTATGTCGTTAAGTGTGATTGTGAATATGCATCATTGAGTCACATTCATTGCATTGTTTGAGATGGCCCTAGTGGAAAATGTTTGAGACGGCCCTTGTGGCGGATGTTTGAGACGGCCTAATGGCAATTGTTTGAGACGGGAGTTTTACTCCAATGGTACCACATGCATTTGCATTGTTCGAGTTGCATAAGTAAAGTCGTATGATGAGTCGTATTTGAATATTTGTGTGTGCATAACATGAATGTTATCTTGTGTCGATTTGATGGTTGTTTCGTTGAGCATATGTGATAATCGACTAGGTATGCCTTAATTGAGATTGATATTATTGTTGTCGGTAAGATGTTGAATGATGTGAATAGTAGTAAGTGATATATGTTGAGAAGTGGTGACCGATGTATGATTATTTCTCCGCTTTGAATATTATCATACACTTCTTTATAATGAATGATATCTCACCCTTTCTGTTTGAATGTTACCCTCTGTTGGTAACGTGCAGGTAATGACGCGGAGTAGTCGTGTACCTATAGCTCGAGTCGGTGTGTGTCGATGCTTTGATACGTATCACTTGGGGAACGTTGGATTACTTGTTTACGCTTTGTTTCTTGTGTTTATCCTTGTTAAACTTTGTCCTTATGTTATGCTGAGACTTGTTAGATGTATCATGTCGTGTTTGGCCGTGATATTATGAGTTGTATTGTTGTTGACATATGATTTTCCGCTGCGATGCAAGTACTTGATTGGCCGACAATGATTAATGATTTCGATATTGTTCTCCTACATGTGTGTTATGTATCTAAGTAATTGAGCATGATATACGTATGTGATTTTGTTGTTTAAAATGTGACGCTCCGAATCGTTATGTTCTATTCGCATGAAATTTTATACTCTGATATTCCTGTTGATTGAGGGGTAGATTTGGGGTGTTACACTTACTCCCTCCTAAGCACAAGATCCAAAATTAGGGTTTCTGATTTAATCAAAGAAAATCAACTTTTGTTGCCTCAAGTGAACTTCATGGCTTCTCATATGATTCAAAGCATACTCATGCCAAATTTCAAGCCCTGATTCAAAGGATTGCTCAGTCAATGGCCCAAATGATCAATAATCGACTTGTTGACCTAAGAGTCAAACTATGGTAAAACCATAGTAAAAATTCCTGATTTTTTGTCAATAACCTCATTTTGAAGTATCATTCATCATTTGATCAAGGATTGATCATGATTCATCAAGGAAAGTTCAGAAATCAACAAAACTCAAAGTTTCTAAATTAGGGTTTTTTTGACCTAAAGTCAACTGAACTTTGACCAGCCATAACTTTCACATGGAACATCAGAAATTTCCCATCCAAAGCTCATTTTGAAGGAAATTGAATTCTCTACAACTTTGTATCTCACATGCCAAGTCTAAAAATGCTTCATTTGAGAGATATGGATCAAAAGTTTATAGATCCTTTTTGAAAGTCAACCAAAAATAGTTTTTTTGTTAAAGCCCATATCATCAGGATAAAATCCTCAAATGGAAAAAAGCTTTCAAAGTGGCTTGTAGAGGACATCTTGAGGTTTCCAAAAAGTCCTAGAAATCCTCCATATCTTAAAAATTGAGGGAGATATGCCTTGTCAAAGTCGTACAAATTTGAGTGAAAAATGTGAAACAAAAGTGGTTCAAAATGAATTTTCTTGTAAAGGAACCCAAAATTTTTTGGCCCAAGCTTGATCCTCAAGTCATCAAAGACACTCAATCTCAAAGCCACGAATTTGTGATGAATATTTGATTTTATTTGAATTTTTATTCATTAAAAAATATGATTAAAATCAAATAATCAAAAGATTATGAAAGAGAGTTGATTTGAATTTGATTTCCAATCAAATTCAATCAAATAAAAATCATATTTTTCATCCAAATTTGTGCAAAATAACATTGATGAGAAAATATTGAAATTGGACTTATTTAGAAATATTTAAAAATCAAATTTCCATAAAATTTTCAATCTTTGATTCAATGAGATTCATTAAGTTTTTGTTGACCTAAAAGCTTCCACTATATATACATAACCAATTCCAAGCATAAGGGGACGAAAATTGAAGCAAAGGGCTAGGGTTTCAAAGTTCCAAAATATTCAAGAATAAGTGAAAGTTGCATATCTTGTTCTGAGCATTCTCAAAGCTTTTCAACTATCTAATCATCTTCCTAAGATTCGCTACGAAAATTTCGCAGCTAATTGGCAGCAGGCTGGAAGCAGAACCGTAGCTAAATGCCAGGCAGAAAGATGAAGAAGATGAGGACGTGGCCAATCCAACGTATCTCGCTCCAGCACGCGCACGGTGTACTCTCCTTCTCCAACCGTCTGATCTTCACTGCGCCTGATCCAACGCTCATGAGAGCGCGTTCCACCGTGAACCCTCACACTGAATTAAACGCCCTTTTTTTCTAATTTTCTTTTATATTGCTTTTCTAATTTCCTTTTTTTCTTCTTTTTAACTACTAACTTTTTTTTTTAACACTAACTTAATTAAATCATTAAAACTTAGCATTAGTTTTTTTTTATCATAAAAATTAATTGTATAATTATTTTAATTAATGAGTTTTAATCATAAAAACATAAAAATTGATTTCTTTCTAGTTTTTTTAATCTTATTAGTAAAATTAGAATGTAGGTTAATTCTTATGTTAAAAATAATTAGACATAGGTTTTAATCAATTAATTTTTACTTTTGTACATATTTAATTTTAATTAAATCATTAATTTAGGGTTAATTTAATAATTAATTAGTAGTTAGGATTAAATAGTTTTTTAACCCTGATTTTATTTTAATCTTGATTTTAAACTCTCTTCTTCTCATCTCCACTTCTCGACTTCCCGATTTTATTATGGTTTAATTATTATTATGTAATTGTTTCGAGGTTGTAATAGTAATTAGGAATTTTATTTCCGTATTTTATTTTTCGTAGTTTTATTATGTAACTGCTAAGGTTTGTAATAGTTAATTAGGATTTTATTTTCCGCATATTTTTATGTAACTGCCCCAAAGCCATGTAATAGTTGTAGGTTTACTTTCTGCTTTTATTTTCCGCATTCCCCGGTTTTTTGGTTATGTAATCCCCCTCCCCGAAGCCTTGTAATAGCGTAGGATTTAATTTCCGCATTTTAAATTTCTGTATAATATTAACTGCGTGGTTAGTAATTCTAGGGAGTGCAACCATGAATTGAACATAAAATCACTAATTATAAGATAAATATTCGAATTGAACCACATGATTGTGCCACACACACACCTTTAGGGTAACCCTTCTTATGTTGCCTGTTGCCTTTTAATTGCGATTCTAAAATAGTCAAGTCCCTCGATTTCGAGGATACCTAAAGCAATTGCTGCCTTAATACATTGAAATCATCATAAGATCTTGTCCCTTGATGTTGCCTCGGAAATAAAGATGATTGTCCCATTGCTAAGGTATCCTCGCCTGTTGCCTAAATGACTATTCTATCCTTCTCTAAAGACTACCTACCCTTTATATGGCAGGGAGAGTTTTATGGCGAACGATACTTTCTCGATGACCCTTTACATCCAATGAAAGGACTTCCTACCCTCCTATGGTATGGATAGCCCTGAAAAGCTAAAAGGACAAAATTTTTAAAACTTAGGGTAATTGTTTTTTGATTGCTTGCTCTTCTTCAAATTCAAATTCAAATCTCTTTTCCCACTCTTTTTTTCAAATCAAATTCAAAAAGACTACGCTTATTTACAAGCTAAAGTTCTTCTTCAAAGATTTTACTATTCACACACAACACTTCAAACGTTTTTGAAAACAAAAGTGAGCTAAGCAATTAAGAGCCCATGGATAACCATGGATACAAAGGGTGCTTTAAACCTTCCCTTTGTATAACTTACCCCCCAGACTCAAGCTCTTTCAAAGGTCTTTCCTGTTCTTTTTGCCTTTCCCATTGGATAAAATAAAAGTCAGTGGCGACTCTTGCTATCCGCAACATTTCAAAAAAGTCAGTTCACCGTATTACAACATGGTTTGAATACATCAAGATCAAGGATGCAATTTTTTATTTTTATTGCTTTTTCTTTAAGAAACCCGGGAGGGCCGGGAACTTTGGTTTTGAAGTCTTCACTAAAAGTGGATATAAAGATTGGAAGCATTCATCTCAAGGATTTAAAGATCACGTTAGTAGTCTTAATAGTTTGCACAACTCATGTACCAAGCACTACGATGATTATAATAATCAAAGACAAAGTGTGGCAAGTAAGTTTGTTAAAGCAACCAAGGAATCAGAAGAATTTATAAGATTCGTTTGACTTGTTCTATAGATTGTTCAAGATATTTCATTGCACAAGGCATGACTTTCCGTGGCCATGATTAATCCTCAATTTCTCTAAATTAGGGAAATTTTAAAGAGCTGGTAGATTGGGTAAAATCTAAGAATGAACAAGTGAGCGATGCTTTTAACCGTGGTGGAAAAAAATTGCACAATGCCTTCCAGTGATATTCAAAAGGAGCTTGCAATGTGTTGTGTACATGAAGTTACGAAGGTGATTATGTAAGAGCTTGGTGATAAACAATTCTCCGTGCTTATTGACGAGTCACATGATATATCAGTCAAAGAGAAAATGACGGTGATGTTGAGGTTAGTAGTTGTATTTTCCAAATTCCAATTTTCATTACCTATTATTCTCTATGCCACCAAGTAAAATTGTTGATTTTTTTTATCTTTTTGAGCGACAAGGGGAATGTTGTAAAACAATTTATTGCTCTACATCATGTCAAAGATACTACATTTGAGTCATTAAAGGATGCTCTTTATGGTATTCTTTATAAGTACACGTTATCTATTTCAAGGACACGAGGGCAATGATATGATGAAACTTTAAATATGAGAGGTGAACCTAATGGTTTACAACGAAAGATTCTAGATTAAAACCCTTATGCTTTCTATGTCCATTTCTATGCTTACCGTTTGCAATTGGTTGTTGTGTCTGTTGCTAGTAGCAGCTCATCTATTCATGATTTCTTTGAGTACATCTCCTTGATTATGACCACAACAAGTGAATCTTGTAAGAGGATGGATGCTTTGACGAAGGCACAACACAAAGATATTTTATTTAAACTTGAGAGGGGTGAAATATCTAGAGGAAGGGGCTTGCACCAACCATCTAGTATCGTTAGACTTGGGGATACTATATGGGGTTCACATCATACTACATTGCTTCGTTTGGATCAAATGTGCTCATCTGTGTTAAAGGTGCTTAGTACAGTTGATGAAGATAGACATGGACCATCTCATGCAACGGGATTGATACAAAAAATGGAGACCTTTAAATTTTCTTTTATTTTGAAGTTAATGTTAAAGTTGTTTGGTATATCATAAACAAGCTTTCAAATTTCTTGCAAAGAAAAGATCTTAATATTGTAAATGTCATGGAATTAGTTGATGTTGTCAAATTTCGGTTGACCACAATGAGAGAGAGTGGTTGGGATAATTTATTTGCCCAGGTCCAATAATTTTGTGTTGCTAAAGGCATTTCGGTGCTAAGGGTAGAAGGGAGGACTATCACTAATCTTCATCATTACCGTGTAAAGATTTTTTATGTTGCTATTGGCAAAATATGTATGGAGATGGATCAATGTTTTAGTGAAGGAAGTAACATTATCCTTGATTGCTTCTCATGTCTTGACCACATGAATTTTTTCTCCAAGTGTGATGTTGATAAGCTTGCTCGTCTTGCTGATATTTATCATGCAGACTTTTTTGATGATGATCGTGGAACAATAAAGGATCAACTTGACATATATGTTCTTCAAGTGAAAAGAAATGCTTCATTTTTCACTTGTGAAGATGTTCAAAGTTAACATTTGGTATTTCCATTAGTTTAAAAAATTAAAAAATAATTTAGTTAATATTTTTTCGTTTTATTTTTAAATTTTTAAATTTAGAAATTAAATAAAAATAAATTTTATATAGAATATATTGGACTTGTAGCCCATTTTATCTCAGCCTGATTTCAAGTTACTAAATCATATATGACTTTGCATTATATACACTTAAATTCTTTACTTAAAAACGGAGTGGCACTATATGTGTTTTTACTTCTTCACACGCACCAATCAATTTCTATTCAGCTATGTATCCAACACTGAAATTTGAACTTGACTAACGAGCACGAAGAATATATAAAAATTTAGCTGCTTCCTTTCAGGCACTGATTCACCATAGAACCCTTCATTTTCAATATTTGCAACAAATAATTGCTATCAATGGATTTCACATACGCTGCCATCTCAGTAACCCAATTCTACAATATCAATTAAAAATAATAATAAATTCAAGCTCAAGTTAATGTTTCATTAAATTAATAAATAAAATAAAAGAACCTGAGTTGAATTTCCAGAATCATTTTGACCATGATAAATGCCATTGTTCTTCCTAAATTTAAACCATGTTTAGAAGCTTGTTCAAAAGCTGAAGTAACATTAAACTGCATCAGAAGAATATAGCACTAGATTTCAAGTATCTTAAATCTTCTGAAGGTGAATGACATGCAACATAAACTGCATCAGAAGAACCCCATTGGTCTGTTCTGTGTTCATTCCAATGTTTGTAAAATAAGAACAGAGAACCTACCGAAAGAATCACAGTAGACGGAGGTATGGTGGAGAAGAAATAAAAGTTCTCAAGGGTATTTATAGGTAATGACATGGACTTTTTTTTTTAATTCTTACTTATGCAACGTCTCCTTTTCAACACAAGTTTCTCCCAAGAGTATTGTTACATGGAGAGGAACTGAAAGGACTTATGCCATGTTCTGCATGAAGAAGTTTCTCTCAAGAGACTTATGCAACGTCTCCTTTCCAACACAAGTTTCTTACTTATGGAACATGAAGTTTCTTACTTATGCGCCTTCGTGCGTGCTTGTTCAAGTCCAAATTTTAGTGTTGGATTGGATGCATAGCTGGAGAGGAACTTGAAGGAAATTGATTGTTGCATGGGATGGAAAATAAAGAACATGAAGAAGTAAACAAAGTAAAAACACATAGCCCCACATTGTTATTTAAGCCAAGAATTTAACTATATATAAAACAAAATTAAATATGTGTCTTTGACTTGAAAACAGGTTGAGAGAAAATGTGCCACAATCCCAATATTTTTCATGTAAAAAATAACTTAATCGGATTTTGTATATTCAACTCTATTTTAAATTATACTTTGATAAAATTACGACTTTCTTTTATTTTGATTGATGACTATTTATATATTATATACAATAGATTTACGATCTTAAATTTTTGCCCAGACTTTATAATTTTTCTAGCTACGCCACTGGTGTTAAAATAATATTTTCACCTTCAAATTATATCTTTCTCTAATTCTCTTTTATCCCAGTATCTTTTTCTTGACATAATTAAATATATTATTATTTATTAATCTTGTGATTTAATATTCCAACATAAACATTTTAAATAATATATTTAGAATAAGAATATTTTAAGTAATATATTATATGTAAGTGATAAAACTACTCTTGAAGAAATTTATATTTAAGTTGTTTAAAAATTTATTTTAAAATATTCTTATTCTTTTTAGATCGTCTTTGTAGCGGCTAGATCGTTTAGATCATCTTGTTTGTATTGGTTTTTTTTGTTTTTAATAAAGTTTTTTGATTTAAAAAAAATCTTAATAAATTTAATTTTTTAATATTAAATTTTTTATTGATTTTTTATTTATTATTATTCATATTTCTACAATATTAATTATATTTTATTGAAAAATAATAATATAATGTATTTTCTTATAACTAATTCAAAATAAGAAATTTCATTAATATAACACATTAAGTTTTAGAATTAACTAACACAATTGTATGAAGAATATTTCTTCCATCTTCTTATTTGTTGCTGAATTTTAGTTTTACTTTTCATAAATCACTGATTGAGAAAAACACAAACAATTTATTGTATTTTAATTGCTTGTTGTTGAAAATTGAAGCAAGTTATTATTGCGTGAATCAATCATATCACCTTGGGGGAGAAACGAAGTATTTTTGTTAGGCCCAATAGAAACAAAAAGAAATCTGTGTGGCTCAAAGACTTTATTACATAATAGGAGTGCTGATAGTAATGCTATTAATTACGTAGTTTCCTTTAAAGAGGCCCACGGCCCATTGCAAACAAACCCTAGTAGTATTTATATTTCATTTGTAAGTGCTGCTGAACTCAATGAAGAAAAGTTGTTTAGTTATTGTATCCTTTTATGCATTCTAGATCTAGTTTAGTTAGAGTAAATCCTATCATTGGTGCTTTCATCCTTTGATCCTCTATCCCTCCCATGGCTCCCCCCAAACCAACTAATCCACAAACCAAAGACCTGATTGATGATGCTATTGCGCTGGCAGTGCAGACCTCAAAGCAGCAGCTAGACCACGCCATGCTTGAAACACAACAGCAGCTAGATGAGCGTTTTCACTTGACCCATGGTGAACTACAGCGGCTCCGTTCTCGCTTGGACACGGAATCGCAACTGGAAACTCAAAGGTATGACTCCCTTGTCGCTCTCATACAGTCCCTAAATATACAACGGGAACCACCCTCCGCGAAGGGACAATCTGATGGCCAATCTTCAGGTACCACTCACCATATCTCATCACCCCAAAATGTCACCACTATCCCTAGTTCCATTGTCACTACCCCTGTTCATACACCTCTCCACCACACACCGAACCACACATTTATTCCCCACTCCACTCCTATTCCCAATCAACCACCCTATATACCAGCCGCTCTACCACCTCCCCCATTTCCACCATATTCAGCCTTCATTAACCCAAACCCTCCATTCTCCCCAACTCCCATACCCCATACGCAAATTCCCAACCATATCCCTTACCAACAAATTCCTCCCTTACCAACTTTCCGTTCTCCTAAGCTTGAGATGGCCCCTTTTGATGGCACAAACCCACTTGACTGGTTATTCCAAGCTGATCAGTTCTTTGGATTTTACAATTTACCACCTGAGAATAGATTATCTATGATTTCTTTTTATATGAAGGGAGATGCATTGGGCTGGTTTAAGTGGATGCATCAGAATCATCTTTTAATGGATTGGCATTCGTTTACCAAGGCTCTCGAATTACGTTTTGGTCCCTCTACGTTTGAGAATCACCAAGCTGAATTGTTCAAATTGAAACAAGAGAGTTCAGTTCTGGATTATCAATCTAAGTTTGAGAAATTGGGTAATCAAGTTGTTGGTTTACCTCCGGAAGCAATTTTAAATTGTTTTATTTCTGGGTTATCGTCCGAGATGAAATTCTGGTAAGACAGACTCAGAATGTCATACATAATGTCACGACATCTTTTCTGTCATCAGCTTAGCTGAGGCAGTACATACAGATCCCCCAATTTTTATTACTTCTAACATCCAGAAGTCTGGAAGTGTTGGGATCACATATCAGTTCAGTTAACATAAACAAATCTGCTTTGCAGAGATTCTGTGTTAGCACAGTCATTAAATCACACACTGATGTCATGCACGATGTTATGACATCCAAACTAAACTTACAAATAAACAATGCAGAAACATAAATAACACAGAGAATTGTTTACCCAGTTCGGTTCTAACTAACCTACTCTGGGGGCTACCAAG
Source organism: Vicia villosa (assembly GCF_029867415.1). Taxonomy (NCBI): domain Eukaryota; kingdom Viridiplantae; phylum Streptophyta; class Magnoliopsida; order Fabales; family Fabaceae; genus Vicia; species Vicia villosa. The sequence goes on from NC_081183.1 coordinate 144,881,190, forward strand.
CCAGGGATGAAGTTCACTATCAGTAGTATCAATTCAGAGTTAAACTCGCCGTTTACCCCTCCTCACTTAATCACTACCCAATGACCCCTCTACCTAGGTCCTCCCTAGATATGGAATATCCCCATTCCACTCCCAATCACCGCAGTGATGTCCAAGCACTCCAGCCCCTAGCCTATGCTTGACAGCTTCTCACCAACAATCACCTCATGTGATAACACACTGACAATAGTCAAAGTAGAAGATCCACTTCCAATACACACTTTGATCTTGCTTCACAGTTTCGATCAAACGACACATCTACACTCATTGCTTCACAGCTTCTGAGTGAGTACACATACCTCTTGCCTACAGGCTTCGAGGAATAAATCAGTGACCATCCCACAATCCAGGTGGTTCACCTACACAACAAACCCTAATGACTACATTATGATCGTTAGGTTTACAAGGCTACAAAGATTCCTATATATAACCTGATCCTAGTTGGACTTGGGCTTAAAATCGCAGCACTCCTTGCTGTTACAAATCAGCAGATTTCTTCTGCTACAAACAAGGCCTTTTGATCATAAGTTACCTAATTTATCTCCTAAATTAGTAACTGCTGAAACTTCAATCTTAGATTTGATTCTTCAATATTCTGAATTGATTCTTTGACCTTTAAGACTGCGTCACATAGGATTACATAATATCCACATAGAATATTCTGTATCTTTTAAAACCAAAACTGAATCTTCCTTCCTCAGTTCTGCAGGCGCGATGTCATGGTTAATGTCATGACATTCCTTGTAACATCTTGTTTTAGTACCTGTTTTTGTTCTTTTAATATTTGCAAGAGTACATTATATTACATTCAGCTGCTATTATGTTTTAGCCAAGCATGGATGCCAATAAGACAATAATACAGAACAGAGCACACTAACAATCTCCCCCTTTGGCTTATTTTGGCTAAAACTAAACATAAATAATAAATACACATTAACTCCAAGAGCAGCTGCTTCAACTTTCAGGATACCTAGGCTGAACCACATCATAACATCTTCAGTCTGCTTCTACTTCTGTCTTCAAATCTTCCTTTGTTTCTTTTGACAGTAGCAAAATCAGCGTCAGCCTCTCTCCCCCTTTTTAGCCACAATATGACAAAGATGTATACAATGTCATAATATGCAATGGAAGAACCTGTAACTCCCCCTGCACATGAGGAAGAAGATACGAAAACCAATTCTAGCCACTGTAGTTCTCCAAGAACCAGCCCTTGTAACTCAGAACACAAATCACAATTGTGTTCATAACTCAGATCACAAATCACAACTAAAATGTCTCCCTTCTCGAAGACTGAACACGAAGATGCATGCTCATTGTTATTGCTGTAACACCATTGGTAGAGATTCATGATTTCCCCACCCTGTGTTATTCTGAGCAGATTTTGGTAGAGGAACCCATCGCAATACCAAATCTGGACGCACCCAACACAAACACACACGAAACACATCTTTGAGAGATTTGATATCTGAAGCCTGCTGTGAAGATGCTAATTTATAGCCATTGGAGAATCATAGGAAGTAACGATAGTCTTTGGTCTTGTTCAACGGTCAAACTATTAATTAGGAAACAGTTCTAAAAACAATTACTCTTTCCAAAGCAGTTTTTCCTTGCAGCATCAATGTCTTTAACTATGTCATGACATATTGTCAGACATTGTCCCTCTTTCACCCCTCAAGCACATAGCTTAAGATTCTTTAAGAGACTTTGACAAAGCATCCTATGAACCACGTAATAGACCTCCTACTCCTTTACTGACTCACTAGTCATAGACTTCTGTTGTTCTGATCACCTTGAGACTGTATACTGCAACTGTGAAGAGCCTTCCAACACTTGTTGACATGCAGCCACTAGAACAGTTCAAGATTTGTGGATACCAGACGCACATGGTTAGATTCAACCATTCCCAGAAAAACTGACTGTAATGATACATCTTGTTAAATAAACCTTTTCATAAGAAACTTCCTCTAACTAAGTTGAAAAAGCTCCTGCTGACTTGGACCACCTTCATTATGATGATAGAGTATAACAGACCAAGATAATTTTCTAGAATTATATCTTGAACTAAGAAGACACTCCCCCTATATGAGATAATTTGTGCTTCATACAGGAAAACTTGTAATGATGAATGGAAAATATAAGACGCATCTTCATATCTTCAAGAGCGCACCCTCTGCCCAACTAACTAGCTGACACACTTCACTATTACAAAGTAACTCCTTTACAAAAGATACTCACATCAGAATTTAGATGTTATATCATCTTGTATAACATTAAGATACAATTGAACAGTTCAGTACATTTAACTGACTCCACTTCTCTTTCTTCAACAGATTCAAGTCTACCACCTTATCTCCACCTGAAATAATCAACAAATAACCTTTTGACACTTGATGCTTCCATAGAAAGGTTGCCATAGACTCAACATAAAGAACTGCCACTTCTTCCACTTGTTGATCATAACTCTACCGAGTTGCACTCTGATCATGGTCTGCCAAGATAATTTGAAATCCTCCTTGATATGATGTTTCTCATAATGATTAACATACACTCCAATTAGAATTAGAAGAATCCTTTTTATCCACAACTATGTTGATCATCTCACCAAACTTCTGTCTTCATGGTCATACTCACTACTGAAGTCTTCATCATGAAAGTAGACACGAATTGCCAGAACATGTTACCATCACCAAAATCAGAATCTGCTCATTCTAATCCACATTAAGTTAGAACGGTCACTTCAGACTTAATGTTGCTTCTTCATCCTTCACATGCAAGATTCTAGATAATTTTCCAAACCAACAAGATATAGTGATGTTGTGACATCACGCAAGACATTAGTTTATCAGACTTGAAATCTCATCAATATCTCTGAGTGTTCCACCACCTACACTGATTGATGTCTTGTCATACTTCATACTCCCCCTGAGAATTACAACATAAGGATGTTTTGAATAATTGTCCTTAACCTGAAGCATTCTTCATTTGGAACTGCCACACTTTCCAAATTTGGAATCCTTAGTTTGCTTGCTACACAAGATCCAGACTGCCACTTCATGTACCTTGAAATAGAAGAAACTTCTAAATAGCTCTTGAACATCTCTTCAACAGATAGGTCTGAACCTAATCTTTACTGGTGTCTTCAAGTGTTGTGATGTAACATACAAAACAAAGCATCACATACATCTTCTTCTTCTTCTTCCACATAGTTGATGTAAATATCCAGCTCCCATCAAGATACTCACCATCTCCTATATGTTTCTTCTTCTTGAATCAACTCACCAGCCAACCATTGCCTTTCTTAATGCTTAATTGAAGATAACACAGAACTATAATTGATGCATAGTTCAAATCAGACCATGGACACTTCATACACATACTTAGCTCCCGACAGAGTATATGAATCTGTATTCAGGCTGTACATCCAATAAGTACTAAGTCTCCCGTCAAAGCACCTATTAGTCACTCAGATAGAATTTGCTGCTCACACCAGGTCCTTCTAAATGATCTCTTCTTCATACATGAAAGCATTCTTCTTGAAAATGATGTTACAACATCTGTTATGACATCATTCATTTAGACTCTTTGGATTTCTCATTCAACATCTCCTGTATGACACTTGGGGAAAGACAAAGAAAGCACGACCAACATCATCAACTCAGCTACACATCAGTCATGATTAAGGGATAATATATGCCATATCTCAATAAACTTTTCTTCAGACTTCTCTTCTGACTTTGAGATAATGGATGCCACAATCTGTACCCCATGAGGAGATACCCTCAACAAGGTTTCTAGAACAGATTCACTTATGACATAACTCCTGAAAATACCTCAGATTCCACACAGTAATCTGACTCCCTTGAATCATCACACAATATTCAAAACCATATTTCACTATGCACGATACACAGTATTCAGTTTTCACCACTAACTGTTCTATGATTAAGAAAACAATTCACACATCTGGTTCCTTTGATCAAAAGAACATACCAGATATAAGCTCATCTTGAATTTTCATAGAGGTCTTGAAAAGAAAACCTGAATGAATCCTTTCACTTGCACTGAGCTCTACTTCCAACTCCCATAAGCTTATGCCTGAAATAAACTGACATTTGGGATGGAAGGTTCAGTTGATTGTATTCTGACCAATCAACACAAAAAGCAGATGTCTCCTCTTCCAGATCAGGAGTAGGTTCCAAACAAATGTACTCACACTACATAAGTTTAGCACCAGAACATCTGTTCTTCAACTGGTAGCTGCATACCAGTATGCCATCAGTTCCTTCTTCTTGGAACACACAATTTTTGACAATCTTGAAGATCATCAAACAACTTTGCAGATGAATATGAGGAGCACTGATCATTTGAACCTCTTCAACCTCAATAACCATGCCTTTATGAGTGGACTTGAGAAAAGATTTCAAGTATCTTTGACACTTGTACTAAAGTTGAGAACAATCTGCTACAAATTCTGTTGAAAACCATATAACCCTAGAGATCTTCTTTCAAAGATAGGATTATGCATCAGATGCTATGCAGCAGAAAATAGCCATATATCAACAGAGATTACACAATGCTTACTCCCAGAACCAGTTGTAAGCATGACATCCAAGAATTGCAGTTGAACAATCCAACAATATGCTTGATTCTTCTTCAAGCAACACAACAAGACCTAACCAATATTCTGACCAGAAAGAAACAGATAAGCACAAAGAATACCTTATCATTAACTTCACTCCCGCATGAAGGTTTTGACAATCTTCTTCTCTGTACCTTGCTATATGCTGAATAAAACACCCCAAATTCTTCACTCCCGCATGAATCATTTGGATATCCTCGAAACCAGTAACACCATCTTCCCTTGCCAAGAGAATACACCTGTTTTGGTCAGTTTGGTCCAGTCTTCCACACATAGGTCCATCCTCCACTTCTAGGGACCATACAATATGAACATGAATGTTCAAACAATCATCTACCTCCAACAACCAGAAAGTATCTCCCATGGATCTCATCCAGAAATAGACAGGATGCCTGCTCTGATACCAATTGAAATTCTGGTAAGACAGACTCAGAATGTCATACATAATGTCACGACATCTTTTCTGTCATCAGCTTAGCTGAGGCAGTACATACAGATCCCCCAATTTTTATTACTTCTAACATCCAGAAGTCTGGAAGTGTTGGGATCACATATCAGTTCAGTTAACATAAACAAATCTGCTTTGCAGAGATTCTGTGTTAGCACAGTCATTAAATCACACACTGATGTCATGCACGATGTTATGACATCCAAACTAAACTTACAAATAAACAATGCAGAAACATAAATAACACAGAGAATTGTTTACCCAGTTCGGTTCTAACTAACCTACTCTGGGGGCTACCAAGCCAGGGATGAAGTTCACTATCAGTAGTATCAATTCAGAGTTAAACTCGCCGTTTACCCCTCCTCACTTAATCACTACCCAATGACCCCTCTACCTAGGTCCTCCCTAGATATGGAATATCCCCATTCCACTCCCAATCACCGCAGTGATGTCCAAGCACTCCAGCCCCTAGCCTATGCTTGACAGCTTCTCACCAACAATATCCTCATGTGATAACACACTGACAATAGTCAAAGTAGAAGATCCACTTCCAATACACACTTTGATCTTGCTTCACAGTTTCGATCAAACGACACATCTACACTCATTGCTTCACAGCTTCTGAGTGAGTACACATACCTCTTGCCTACAGGCTTCGAGGAATAAATCAGTGACCATCCCACAATCCAGTTGGTTCACCTACACAACAAACCCTAATGACTACATTATGATCGTTAGGTTTACAAGGCTACAAAGATTCCTATATATAACCTGATCCTAGTTGGACTTGGGCTTAAAATCGCAGCACTCCTTGCTGTTACAAATCAGCAGATTTCTTCTGCTACAAACAAGGCCTTTTGATCATAAGTTACCTAATTTATCTCCTAAATTAGTAACTGCTGAAACTTCAATCTTAGATTTGATTCTTCAATATTCTGACTTGATTCTTTGACCTTTAAGACTGCGTCACATAGGATTACATAATATCCACATAGAATATTCTGTATCTTTTAAAACCAAAACTGAATCTTCCTTCCTCAGTTCTGCAGGCGCGATGTCATGGTTAATGTTATGACATTCCTTGTAACATCTTGTTTTAGTACCTGTTTTTGTTCTTTTAATATTTGCAAGAGTACATTATATTACATTCAGCTGCTATTATGTTTTAGCCAAGCATGGATGCCAATAAGACAATAATACAGAGAAGAGCACACTAACACGAGATTCGTCATGAATTAGCAATTCTTAGACCGACTAACATTTCTCAAGCCATAGGCCTTGCTAAATTAATTGAGTCCAAATTGAAAGAAACAAAAGCCAGACCGTCAAAGCCCTTCACTACACCCTACCCAAAGCCAAATAATTACACCACATATAGCCCACCCACAAAAATACTTCCACATCCCACTACAGCAACTACCCCTTTCCCAAAACCGCTCCCTACTACTCAAAATCTGCGTTTCCCAATCAAACGTTTGTCTCCGACCCAATTGCAAGAACGGAGAGCTCAAGGCTTATGTTTTAATTGTGATGAAAAATTCGTGGTTGGTCATAAATGCTCAACAAACCGGTTTTTGTTACTTTTAGCGGATGATGACGCTGATGACAATTATGGTGATTCCGAAACTAGTGACCAACAGCCAGAACAACCTATGGAAGACACCTACTTTCAGCTGTCGACACATGCTGTCACAGGGCAGTTCTCACCCCAAACTTTAAAGTTCAAGGGACAGATTGGTGGTCTATCCGTCATGGTTCTCGTGGACACGGGCAGTACTCACAACATTTTACAACCAAGAATCGCCCATCATCTCAATCTTCTCACAACCCCTATAACGCAGTTTTCAGTAATGGTGGGTAATGGATCTCACATGCAATGCGAAGGAATTTGTGAGGATGTTCAAATTGTCCTACAAAACAGACCTTTCAAGCTTCCCTTTTATTTACTACCTATAGAGGGGGCAGATGTTGTTCTTGGAATGGCATGGTTGAGAACCTTGGGCCCCATCCAAGCTGACTTCTCTATACCTTCTATAACTTTTAACCATTTAGACAAACCTATTACCCTAACAGGAGATTCATCCCAACACCCTATTTTTTCCAGTTTTCACCAACTCTGCCATCTTATCCATACCAATTCCATTGCTTCTTTCCACTTGATAATCTGCCATCCAGTACCTAATCATCCCTCCCACGCTAACCCTTCCCAATCTCTTTTAACCACATTACCCCCCAACACACCTCCTGCCATTGCGGCCCTTATCCATCAGTATGAATCAATTTTCCAAGTTCCAACTTCTCTACCACCTATTCGACCCCACGACCATCATATAACCCTTCTACCTAACACCCCACCAATCAACGTTAAGCCTTACCGATACCCCCACTCTCAAAAAGATGCCATGTCTTCCATCATACAAGAAATGCTTACTAATGAGATAATTATTCCAAGCAACAGCCTGTTTTCATCACCAGTTATCTTAGTAAAAAAGAAAGACGGTACATGGAGGTTTTGTGTGGATTACAGTGCCCTAAACACAGTTACAATCAAAGATAAATTCCCCATACCAACCATAGATGAACTACTGGATGAACTAGGTTCGGCCACAATTTTTTCAAAGATAGATTTACGTTCTGGCTATCACCAGATTTGGCTTGCATCTCAGGATACATACAAAACAGCTTTTCGCACTTTCGATGGGCATTATGAATTCCTAGTAATGCCCTTCGGCCTCACAAACGCACCCTCTACTTTCCAATCAGCAATGAACGATCTCTTACGCCCTTACCTACAGCGGTTTGTTTTAGTTTTCTTTGATGACATTCTTATTTACAGCAGTAATTTCACCGATCATTTACATCATTTGCAGGTTGTTTTCGACTTACTTAAAACTCACTCTTTTTTTGTGAAAGTGTCAAAGTGTGTTTTTGCAGTGGATATGTCATACCCCAAAATTTGCCCATACATTTTCTCCTATTCAAATTCAAACCAAAACACAAAGCTTCAAAACACACTCTCCTAAGCAAAACACAGAAACTAGGGTTTGATTTATTCAAAGGAAAAACAGTGAATCAATGGCTCCAAGGCATCTCATTGGGCTCAAGACATTTCACATTATCTCTATGACAAGTTTCAAGTCTCAATTGAAGGGAATGGTCACTTAACTGTTCAGAAAATCAACAATCGACTAGTTGACCTAAAAAGTCAACTGTAGTCAAACTAAAGTCAAAACTTCTGATTTTTTGTCAAAATCCTCATATTGAAGTATCATTCACCATTTGATCAAGAATTTATCATGGTTCATCAAGGAAAGATTAAAAATCAACAAATCAAAAAGTTTCTAAATTAGGGTTTTGCATAGGAAAAGTCAACTGAACTTTGACCAGCAATAACTCTCACATGGAACATCAGAAATTTTCCATCCAAAGCTCATTTTGAAGGAAATTTGATTCTCTACAAATTTGTCTCTCACATGCCAAGTCTAAAAATGCTTCATTTGAGAGATATGGACTAAGACATTATAGGTCCTTTTCAAAAGTCAACCAAAAGACACTTTTTTCAAAAGGATACACAAGGAGCATAGAAAATAATTTTGACATGAGACCAAAGACACTGGTTAGAGGACTCTCTAAGGTTTCTAAAAAGTCTTAGAACACCTCTATACCTCAAAAAGTGAGAGAGATAGGCCTTCTTAAAGTTGAGATATTTTAGAAGAAAAAATGTGAAAGAATTTGATTATTTTTGCAAATGGGCCCAATATATTATGATCCAATCTTGATATGCCAGTCATCTAGAAGCTCTAATCAAAAGGCCACGAATTTTTGATTAAAATTTGATTTTTATTTGAATTTTGTTTCATTAAAAATAACATATTTAATCAATATTTGGAAGGAAATTGAAAAGATTTGATATTCTCTTAAATTCAATCATATTCAATCACCAATTAAACTCAATATTTGATTCAATTTCGTGCAAAGCCAATTGGTGAAGAAAAGATTGAGTTTGGACCAATTTAGAAACATATTTTCCAAAATTTCAATCAAATTTTCCAAAAATTGAAAACAAAGATTCAAAGGGATTCTGGCCAAGATTGTTGACCTAAGTTCACCACATATATATACTTAGTAATCTCAGACCCCTAGGGTTCACGTTTTTGGCAGCTCTAAGAGAATACAACCCGAATTCCAAAAGTCAAAAAAATCAAAACTACAATTCTGAATTGGAGGCCGATTTAGAAGTTTTTGTGCATCCTAACACAGTCCCTGGTGTTCATTGAAGTTTTGCCAACCATTGCACGCAAGAGACACGTCCAGAATTGCCCCAAAACGCTCACGGTTCGCGTTTTCATAAATCTCTTCGATTACCTTAAATCATGCATCATGACTGTGTTTTAATTGCATATTTTGGTTTCATATGATAGTATGTCTGTTTCTGGAAACTGAATTGTGTTTATATGGCCTTATTAACGAGATACCATTATTAGGGTTAAACTTTTGATTTGGGGATTTCTGTTATGAGTAAAATTAGAGGAAATAAACAGGCCCGTCGTATCCGTGAGTGTTGGACGATCGTAAACGAGTGGTCACGCCAAATTTTCCTTTGCGTTTTGGTTGTTTTATGTCTTCGCAGGTGTAAAAAGCTAGGACTTTCTATGGCGCTTCATGAAAAGCGGTGTAAAAACCGCGTCTGCAAATGCTCAAGGTAGGGGATGATGCGTTGTCGCTCCCCCATTGGCTCCTTTTGCGCGCGCGTCAGATTTTTAAAATCTGGAGATCCAGCGTGCCTTCGACCCTGTGCGTACGGTACAGCCTCTCCCTTGCAACCGTTGGATCAACTCAGGAAACCATCTAACGCTCCTAGACGCGAGGATTCACCATGCTCCTCCATCAGCGCGCAACACACAATCAAAGCTAAGAAATTTTTTAATTTTTTTTATTTTTAATTATGTAACTTTTTTTTTCTTATATATATATATATATATATATATATATATATATATATATATATATATATCATTATAAATATTTGCTTCTCTTACTAACAAAAACTATTTATTTTCTTTTTTTTCTAAAAAACTTTTTTTATAATAATAATTATTTATTTATTATATTTTCTTCTAATTATATATTTTTATATAAATATTAATTATTTATTTATTTAATTATTTGTTTAAACCTTAAAAAAAATCATAACTGTTTTATTTTATTCTAAAAAATTCATAAAAATCCATAAAAAGTCATAAAAAATATTTTTGCACTCGATTTCTTTATTTTTATCTCGATTTAATTAATTAGGTCGCGAGACCAATAATTAATTAAATCGTTTGTGTTTTCTTATTTAAATTTGTACCTGTTATACCCCAAAATTTGCCCGCATTATTTTTCAAGAAAACTCCAATCTGAAAATTAAAAGTCTCATATAATCATGGATTTTTATTTCAACAAATATCCTGACAGTTGAATTTATTCTTACGCAAACGCCAAATACTGTTTATTACTTCACACATGCTATTTATTTATTTACAGATAAATAGTACTGGCACAATTGGTACAGAGTTAAATCTTTTTGCAGGCGCAAAATCAGGAAACTCAGACTGTACTGGTAACAGTAAATATTAGTTATTTATTATGTCTGTGTTTTTCTAACAAGTCATGAAAATAAACTTTCATTTTTCACATAAAACATAAAACAAAAACAACAAAAAAAAATTAACTTTAGACTGTTGATTTTTCACTTTAACTGCTGCTTCAGTACCTGAACAGTCAGTTGACAGCCAAACTGCTGGCAGTACAATTCTCAGTGTTTTGTACCATCAATCAAATCAATCTTTCACAATTCAAAATTCCAAGATTTTTGTTCTAGAAGTCTTCTGAATATCACGCGATTAGCAGAGACTCAACACTGCACAAAAATCAGGTACGCTTAACTGTCTCCTACATAAACAGTCCCTGACTAGGGTTTTCTTGTTTTTACAGGAGAAACAAGTTTTTGAGAGCTCAAATGGATTTCATACACATCCATATATCTCAAAGTACCATCATACAAATTTTCAAACTTCAATTCACTCAGACGCACCGTCAGCAGCTCAAACAGTCAACAGACGACCCGTTTGACCAAAAAAGTCAACAGACAGTCAAAAATGAAATTTTTTGTCAAAGTCCATATTTTGTCAAAGGATTCATCATTTGATCATTGGATGATCATAATTCATCAAGGAAAGATCAAAAATCAACAAAACCCTAAGATTCAAAATTAGGGTTTTTGCCTGAAAAGTCAACTCAACTTTGAGTGATCATAACTCTCTCATCCTTCATCCAAAAAATTCAAACCAAAGCTTATTTTGAAGGAAATTCAATTATCTTTCAAATGCCATTGATCCCATGGTCATTGGATTCACCATTTGAAAAATATGATCAAAGACATTACAGGTCATTTTCAAAGTCAACAAAAATACACTTTTTTCAAAAGGACACACAAGGAGCTTCAAAAATCATTTTGACATGAGACTAAAGACATTGGTTAGAGGACTCTTTGAGGTTTCCAAAAAGTGCAAGATCTCCTTCATATGACAAAAATTGAAGGATTTACACCTTGTTGAAGTTGGCTAAATTTTGGAAAATGCATGAAACCAACATTGCTCAAAAATGCATTTTTTCCAAATGGGGCCAAGTTTTCATGGTTCAAACATCTTTGCCATGTTATTATGGGCCTCCCACGACCAAGACAAGGCCCACACCTTTTTTATCCATTTTTGGCATAATTTTATCTTATTTTAAGATTAAATTAAAAGGAAAATGGATGGGTAATGGGTAGCTTGATTTCCAAGCATGACTCACCCAAGGAATCTTCATCTTTCTGCAGAGAATTGAAGAGCAAGGCAAGAGAAGTAAAGGAGAAGAAGACTTGGTCAAATATTCAAGGATTTTTAATATTTAAAAATCAAACTTTCAACCAAGCAATCAATGCTCTTAGCTTCACTTCCAAGCAGCCCTTGGCCTATAAAAGAAGTGGAATACATCAACAACAAACACACCCACGAAACATAGCAAGAGTATAGCAAGAAAACTCATCAAATTTCTCAAAATTTCCATACACTTTGTAATTTTCAAATTCAATATTCCAATCAATATCAATACAAACCAATCATTCCAATCATCTCCTGGGATCTAATATAGTAAGTTAAGATCATAATTCATGGTTACATGTACATAAAACTCATGCTTTAAAAAGTTACATATTCATGTATTTTTCTAACTTTCGAATCTCATAACTAAGCATGTTTTAATGCCAACTAACGCTTCTAACAAGTTGCTAAGATGGTTTAGGGAAGATTTGAACCCTTACATGCAAGTCTTAACGTGAGAATACACATGTGCCATTCTTGAGGTTCCAAATATGTGAACTTTCGAATCCCATGATGCAGGCGTTTTTAGCCAAAACTAATGCCACCATCGTGTTCAGGAGGTCATTTTAAGTCGACCTGGGTGCCCCTTGTTTTTGTTAATGACCATTTTTGTAGGTTTTTGAAAGCATGAAAAATCTGAAGCAAAATCCGCAGGTAAAGTTGTAGGAAAATCCGCAGCAAATTCCATAGGTAAATTGAAGAAGATGATGAATAGTGATGAGGACCCTTTGACTGCACGCGTGGCCTGTCCTCATCTTTCTATTCGCCAGTCAACTGAACGTGGGTCCCACGCTGGACTCTCAAAGTCAGCATGATCTCATGCTACACCTCTAATCACGTGTGCCATGTGACTCAAAATCTCAGCCCTTGATCTCCACTAAAAATCAATCCAACGCATCAGACAAGCAGCCCTATACCATGGACTCTCAGATTAACCACACCTGATCAGTATCCTTTTATTTTCTATTTTTTATTTTAATTTCTTTGTTAAATTAATTTAAAATAGTTTTAAAAATCCAAAAAATACACAAAAAATATTTTTAGACTTCTAAAATAATATATTATTTTCTGAAATAAAAATATTTTATTTTTCTTCAAAATTTCAATATTTTGCATAATTAATTAGTATATATTTATATATTTGCTTTTTAATTATTCTAACCAATCAAAAAATCATAAAAAAAATTGTTCTTAATGTTAAATATTGTTTATATATTATAAACTAATTTTGTACATATTTTGAATAATTTTCTTTTTAAGTTTTAATTATTTGTATAATTATTTGTATAATTATGTATTAATTAGCTTAATCAATTTCAAATCAATTTCAAAAATCCCAAAAAAAATTAGTTTTGTTTTAAAATTAATTGACAAATATTTTGTACATATTTTAAACTTAATTTCTAGGTTTAAATCTATTTTCATCTTTTTTCTTCATTTTAATTTAATTAATCATGCATTAATTATAATTAAAATCAATCATAAAAAAAATCCAAAAATATGCCTTTTATTTTTCTTGCAATTTAAATTCCTAGATAAATGTATAGGATGTCCAGTTCATGTAAATAGGCTAGTTTACATTTCCTGCACAATCGATGTAATAGCGTAGATTTACTTTCCGCACTTTACATTTCCGCATTTTAATTTCCAGCAAATATAAACTGCGTGTATGTCAAAGATAAAATTGAACCGTTAGATCACTAACTTCAAAGATAAAATATCTGAATACAAACACAATCACACTTGCACCTCTTAAGGTAAATCCCTTCTCATTCTTTTCAAAATCAAAGTCAAAATTCTACTATTTTGAGTACAAAATCGAACCTTGCGTTTATATCCGGTGAAAGGATAGATTTTTAAAGGAAATAAGGATAAAGACCTTACAACTCAGGGTAGACCTCCTAGTTTGCTTGCTCAAATCAAAACAAACAAAATTCTCATACACTGCTGTTTTTCAAAACAGAACTTTCAAAAAAGACAATACTTTGTATACATCCAAACACGGGTTATTACAAAGTTAACGTTCTTTTCAAAACATCTTTCGAAAGATAAACAAGCATTTTGTATACATCCACACACGGATCATTACAAAATTCAAATTACAAAGGTATTTGAAACCACATATGAGCAATTTCAGAGCAATTGAAAAGTGATCGAAAAACAAGTGAGCTAAGCAAACTTAAGAGCCCATGGATAACCATGGATACAAAGGGTGCTAACACCTTCCCTTTGTATAACCTACCTGTCATACCCCAAATTTGTCCTACCCTTTCAATTTTATCTGGCTTAGGCTCATGCATTTCATAATCTCGTGTACATACCTCCCATTAGGTCATATAACGCATCATGCATTCATTCATCAAATAAACATATACGAAGCATGGGATCATTTGTCATGGATTAGGGTTTATTTCCCTGGTCATTTGAATCAAGACTCTTTAATTAGGGTTTTGAGCTCGTGCGCATCTCATCAAGTCTTTTGTTACAATGGTCAGACAGTAGTTCAAGACTTTGACTCGCTCGGGTAGATTTCTTATATTACAAGTGTTTGATTTGATTTTAAAGGTCAAAGAATAAATGGATTGAGGTTCTTAATGTGCTTGCTTGGAAAGGAGATATTGCCATACAATTGAGTCCCTTGACTTAGAACTTGAAGATTTCTATCTCAAGCACGAGTGTGGCTATTGACACATTGATGAAAAGAGACATATGGAGTTTATATGTACAATTGTGGACTTTTAGTCAAAGTCAACCATGTGTGGTTGACTTTTTGGCCAAAGACCATAATAAACTACCTTGAGTTGTCATCTCATAGATTTTGTATGATTCAGTATTGCAAGAAAGGATTGGGAATTCAAATAGAAGTCAATAATTGGAGAGGGTGATCAAATTACATTCAAAGGGGCCCAAGTTCATTACAAAATACCATTCACATACATTCAAATCCCATACAAAATATACTTTCCATTATACATCCAAGTCCATCACTATGTCAAGAGAAAATACACAAAAATCAGTTACAAAGAATACAAGAAAATCAAGCTTTTGACCTACAGTTGACTTTTGGTCAAACAGTTGACCAAAGTCAACACCTATCCTTGCCCTATCCTGTTTCCAAGTCAGATTCAGTTGTTTCCATCAAGCCATTGCTACTTCAGTTTCATGATATCACTTCCATATACACCAATCTTTATGTCTTGCTCATATCCAAAGTATGCCTCCAAATAACCATGAGTCGATATGCATGAGAGCCAAAACTGACACCCAAAGCCTGCTGCTACCTGCAAATTAAAACAGACCTGCATGAATCAAAAACAGTCCAGCCATGGTATTATCATACCAAAATCAATGTGCCTATTTCTATACTCAACACGAAAACAGTTTCAGTTCATATATGACCAACACTATTCAGTCCAAAGCATACATTGAAACAGCTACTGCAACAACAAAATAGAAGTAGTGTTACAACCTCATCATAACTGCGTCTCGCCGGAACCGTGCTATGCCAAAAGGGACTCCTCCATTTCTTCTTTCAAGACAAACTGTGCCTAGTCTCTTCCCACATGGTAATCATGCCAGCTCTAACCATGTTGTCTTCAAACCATGCTAGTGCTCATAGGCCTATACCAAGCCTGCATATGACAAAATAACAGCAACAGGTTCAACATGAGCTCAAAATCGGGTCTGCACATATAACCAGTTCATAACCAGCAGTATTCAATAACAGCATCCTAACTCACTAACAATTCTAACCAAACTAACACTCTAACAGAAACCTAACCACCCCCTAACAGTTATAACAGAATTTCCCTTTTAACACTAACCTCCTAACTGAATCCAAACAGCCTTCAACTAATCCCAACCTCACATAACCACCTCCAAAAAAAAATCAGTTACACAACAGTTAACATAACAGAAATTCATAACTAATTTTGACCTCATTAACCATCTCCTAACAGAACTGCCAAAACCAACTTCCAACAGAACATAACAGAAAAATACAGTTTGTGATTAGCCTATTAGTTAACTCAGTTTCAACCACCTAACGGAATCTCTGACAAACTTCTAACCTATAACAGAATTTTAACTGAAAAATCAGAATAACAGAATGTAACTAACTGCCAGCTCACATCAACTAACTGAGTCCTATATCAACTCAGTATAACCGACCGAGTTAACCGACTCTAACAGACTGAGTCAAGTAAATCCTCACCCTCCATTCATAACAGAACCAATCAAATCCAATGGCTCAGCTCACTCCACCTCTAACTATATAAGTCAATCTCCCTCCACAATTCAGACACGCTTCATTCATCACACTCACCAATCATCTTCATCTTCCTTCTTTCTCACAATTCTCTGCAACTTCTCTTTCTTCTCCTTCAACCTTCACTGTCACCTTCATTCTTCCCCACACACCACCACACGCCACTTCCTCCATCATCACCTTCCACAACCTACACACTCAAGTCACCTTCTGAACACTCACCATTCATTTCTTCTCACACGCATCACCTTCAATCACCCTCACCACACGCTCTATTCACCATTGAAGGAGCTTCAACCTTTGAAGCTCCATTCAATCGAGCTCAGCTTCCATCAATTTGCATATCTCAGACTCATCCTCACGCTCCCAATCTCGCAACCATCGACCGAATCTCTCTCAGTCTCAGAAATATCAGAGATACGAAATCAAAACAAGAAGCAGCAAGAAGAAGAAGAAGAAGAAAGAGAATTGAAGCAAGAGGAATAAAACAATAAAAGAATTCGAATCATTACCTGTTTGAAGTCACCTCTGATATCTTCTTCTTCATTTGAACACCAAATCTTCATCGCGACTTGAATCTCCATCTCCAGGCTTCAATAGAGCGGAGAGACGGGACGAGATCGAAGTGAAGCAATCGAAGCGAACCGAGAAAGAAGAGACGAGAGTGTGAACGAAGGCGGAAATGCGCGTTTGCTTGGCGGCGAGGTGGCGGAAAGCTTCGTCGGAGATTGGGAAGGCCGTCGCGCCGTTTTGAGGTCGTAAAGAGGGAGAAGAGACTTCCGCTTGGGAAGCTAATGCGTCATAACCAGGTAAACCCTAAATCCCTCTTTTGCTTTTGCTTTTATTTATTTATTTTTATAAAATCTGAATATAAACTTGGATCAATAATCAACCTTGGGCTAGATTGCTTGCATACACCCCACTTGGCCCGTTCCACACCTTCAAACATGAAAACTCAGCAACAAAAAATCCATTCTGGGCCTGTTCGCTATCTACACACTCCCTGAGGGCCCATGTTCTCTTTTATGAATAAAAAAACTAACAATAATTTCTGTCGGGCCTAACTCCCATGGGCCCTGCGCCCAACTGCTAGTTACACCATTTTTCAATGTGCACCCCTGGTTCTATCATTTGGTCATTTAGTTTAATTAGTTTTTTTGCTATTTCTTTTAGTAAATAAATCACTAATTTTCTACCATCATCCTTAGACTTTAATCCATTTTTTTGACATATAAAAATAATCACCATAAAAATAAGTAGATTTTAGGTTGATTTTGGCATTTAAATTTCTTCATAAAAACTCATAAAAAATAGTAGTATTTTTAATTCATTTTTGTGATATATTTTGACTTGTTCTTTTTCATGTCATTTTCAATATTCTACTTACCGCTTTATTTTTCATGCTTCTTTTAAACCCTAACCTTAGGTAGAGACCATGATAATATTAGGTAGAAATTCCCATTCATACTTAGGCTAGTTTCTTTTTCCTTTTCAACACTTAAAACATCTAAAAATACTTGAATAAATTTCCCATAAAAAACACCAAGAAAACTCATAAAAAATGACTAATAAATACTTTGACTAATAAAAAGGGAATGATAGCTTGTAACTTCCCTTGCTTAAGGGATGTTCAAGTGCTTGGAGCTCCCTTGCTTAAGGGTTCCATTCAGGCGTAAGTTCCCAACCTCTAAAAAACACAAACCAAAGAGTAACTCGAGTTTCCCTTGCTTAAGGGATTTCCTCGAAACACTCAAACTCTCTCTCTCTCGTCTCTCGCTTTCTTAAGGGCACCGTTATTTCCGCTCCATTGCATCCTAGGCTGTCCCCTTGTGCAAGAGCGCGAACGTTAACGCCGCCCAACTAAAAAACACAAAAACAAACAGAAACTATGGAGCCGAACTACGGCGCTCTGATTCCTGAAAAGGATACGTAGGCATCAAGTCGCGGGGCTTGAACGAGCACATTTGTAAATATTTCCTTCTTTTCCCCGTATTTCTTTTTGCATGCATTCGCATGTAGACATAGACATAGTACACACCCTTTAGATAGAAACAAACATAGGTGGATACCATCGAGTACGATGGGCGCGAGGGGTGCTAATACCTTCCCCTTGCGTAACCGACTCCCGTACCTTGATTCTCTGGTCGCAAGACCCTGTTCCTTCCTTTGTTAGGTTTTCTGATATTCCTTTCCCTTATGGGATAAATATATTGGTGGCGACTCTGTTCATTTTTCGCGAGCGTGCGACAGCTGGCGACTCTGCTGGGGATGTTGCTAGACCTGTTGCTGGTCCATCCTTAGTGAGTCGATCCTAGCCTGCGTTTGTTTGTTTATTTACTGGGTGTTTACTTGTTTTTATGTCTATACCTTGTATATATGTTTGCATGCTTATTCTTTGCCTGCATATCATGTTTATTTCTGTTTGCACATCATGCATATGGATTATATTTTGTGTTCCTTGGGGTCTTCTGCTCTGTTTTGCAGGTGGGGGTTTTTTGTGAGGTAAAAGGCCCACTACCCAGGCCAAGTGACACATAGGATTAGCGTGGATGCTCATGTTGACTACCGTAGCGCTTGCTATGGATGAGTTCAATATGGGGTACCACAGCTGGGCGAGGTTCTTTCATGGAACACTGTGTCTGGCACGCTTGTTGCCTCAAACACTTTGTACCCCATGGGAACTGTAGACCCTGGTAACCATTAGGGACCACTTGTCCGTGTCTAGACTTCATACCCGTGAGATTGGGGTGGGACAGGAAACCTTGGCTCCTACATACCATTGCTTCTTCATAGTGGAGGTCGGACCTTTATTTGGTCTGTTCTCATGATGCTTGATATTCTGGTATTCAAGAAGGCGTCAAACCTTTGATCCTGTGACATTTGGCCTATACAGAAGCTTCACATCAGTTATTCGGAGGATTGTGTGGTGGTTACTCAGATCATATGGACCTTGATCCCATGTTTGCATTGCATAACATCATTGTTTTATCCACTTCATTTGTGAGGAATTCTAAAGTCTATTTCCAAAAAAAAGAAATGAAAAGAAAAAGGAAATAGAAAAGAAGGAAAAAAGAAAAGAAAAGATATTCTATAAAAAAGAAAGCTTTGGTTTCAAAAAAGGATAAAAGAAAGAATGTGTGAAAAGACTTTAGGAGTCCTCGGAAATGAAACATTGCATTCATATCATCATACATTTCATGGTTCTCTCAGAAGCTTATGGGGCCCTTTCTACTCAGATTCTGACTGCAGCAACAAAATTGACTTCTCACCGCCACGACTCCAAAATCAACTATGGAACAACTCCGTGAGGAAATGGATGAGATGAGGGAACAAATGGGTCATCTTATGTTGGAGATGCAAGACTTGGTCCATAATCAGGATGCACTAAAAGAAGAGAATAGTCAGTTGAAGACTCAGTTAAGCTTGGTTATGGAGATTCTAAAAACAGTACTAAGAAAGGAAGGGGATGTTGTTCCTACTGCTGCAACAGAAGTTGTTGATCCCTTCTCTTCAGTAGGATCCCTTCCCACTCACGGAATACCTCAGGAAGTTCCTCCTCAACCCCATGTGCCATTACCTCCATGCCAATCTGTTCTTCAAGGAGGCCAAATGTGTGGGAAAAAGCCTAAGAAACCTCAGAGAATTCTCAATCCTATCCCGATGCCTTACGCTCAGTTACTTCCCCGTTTGCTGGAGCTTCAGTTGGTTGAGCTACGAGAATTGGCTACGCCTGAAAAGCTTCCCCCCACCTTTGATGCCAATGCTCGATGTGAGTTCCATTCTGGGGCACCTGGTCATGATATTGAGAATTGTAGGGCGCTGAAGCAGCAAATTCAAGATCTCATTGATTCAAAAGTGATTTTGTTCACCCCCGAGGGTATGTTTGTTCAAGGAAATGGGGTTCCAACTGCGGTAGAAGAAAAGGTTGATTCATACTTCTATGTCAGATCTACTTCAAATCAGAAGCATAAGGCACCATCTTGGGTTCCAAGTTTCCCACCTCATCAGTCTCCATTTGTTTCACAGCCAGATCAAAAGAGGAAGACACCCGAACAGAATCATCAACAAGGTCATCCGAATGAATACCCACCTAGAAGTAATTTGGGGCGAAGAAATGCTCCTCTGGACCAGATTCCTATGACATACACTAAACTTCTGCCATATCTAGTGCAAAGCTCATTGGTGGTCCCCAAATCTCTGAAACCTCCACCACGCCCGTTTCCACCTGGGCATGACCCTAATGTGCAATGTAGGTACCACGCTGGATCAGCAGGGCACTCAACCGAGGACTTCAACGCTTTCAAAGCCAAGGTGCAACAATTGATCGACGAGAGACATATAACCCTTCAAGGAGGAAACATGTGGGTGAACGGAATGCCCGTGCCCAAGTGAATGTCCGTATTCCATGGAGTGTCACAAAAAGAAATAAGCCCAGAAGGAGTCAAGTCTCCTCAACTATGGCAATCATCATTTCCTTTCTGTGTTCTCATTTCAAGTATTTCCTGTTTTGTAGAAAGCTGCTTCCTTGAACTCGTTGGTATAATAATAATAAAAACACCACAAATTCTCGAGCAACTTTGTCAGAATCTCTTTCAAGTAGTAATCAAGAATGTTTTGTAGAAGCATCTCTCATTCTCAAGGTTCTTATGCTCAGTTGTATCCGTGGGGGTTGGTGTTTCAGTTGGTGTTTCAGTTGGTGTTTGAGTTCTCTTTGCAACAAATAGCTTCTCTAAGTTTGGTGACTACGCAAGGTTCCTCCATGTTTGACGGCAAATAATTCTTCAATGAATATGCTTGGGGCTCCCGCACGAGGGATAAGCAAGACGCACTCTTATCTTGAGCATTGCATCATTCGCATTGCTCGAATCCCTAAAGCATTACAAATTCTTGGGTGACTTCGTCAGAATCTTCTTCCATGTGGTAATCAAGAGTATTCTACACAATGTTCCTCATTCTCAAGGTCTTCTTCACCATAAGTTCTCAGTTTGATGACCATGCAAGGTTCCTCCACTTTTGATAATGAATACTTCTACAACATCTATGCTTGGGGCTCCCGCATGAGGGATAAGCAAGACGTACTCTTATCTTGAGCATTGCATCACTCGCATTGCTCGAATCCCTAAAGTAAGGCAAAAGTTTACAATTCATGGATGACTTCGTTGGGGTTCTCTTTTGAAGTAATCTGAAGTGTTTGGAAAGAACTACAGAAAGTATTCAAGAGCAACAAGTCCAGACGGAGTCAAGTCTCCTCAACAATGGCATTCATTTAGTTTCTTCATTGCATTCTCATTTGTAACATTTTATTATTTGTTTAAGCATTGCTAGCATGTAAAAACTTGTTAATTTTTGAATGAAAATCATAATACATTGTTTATGTTTGTCTTGAAGTAATCCATTCGTTATCACTTATAAAATGTTTTGGCATTACGATACCAACTTTACTAATTGCTTGCTTAGGCAAAAGCTGAGGGAGAATGATGAAAAATAAAAATGCAAAATCTCTGATCATGTGTTTTTGAATAAAAAACCCTACTGAGGATGTACAGGCATTATTTCAAATCCCCAAACACCGGAGATATAAGGGAGATAGACCCTCGTTAACCCCTTTGAGCCTTGAAGTAGGAGTTTCTTTTCTAATCATAAAAACCCTCATTTTGACCTTGGGGAAGGGTAGTGTTCATTTAACTTGATCGAGCTTTCAAAACTCACCAAAAGGGTGTGCATCTAAGGATACAACAATGGTTATCCTTCCAAAGGTTGAGGAATGTCAAAACCGCAATGATTATCCCTATTCCATCAAGAGATCAAGAGAGAACGATACCACAATGGTAATCTTTCATCAAATCAAAGGAGTGAGGTAGTCGCAATCACCTCTAACGAATCAAAGACTATGCGAGGTCACACGTCTTGTTCAAAAAAAAAGGAGAGCAAAAAAGAAATGGCAAAAAAAAATAATAAGAAGAAAATGATGAAAAGAAAAATGGCAAAAGAAAAAAAAAAGACGATGAAATTGCCAAGCAAGAACAAAGTCGTGTGACAATGAATCAGAAGAATAAAAGGTGAGCGACCGCCATGTCCAAATAACCTCATTGATTCCTCAACCATTTCAAATTCCTTGTGAGGGATGAACACTCGTGTCGAGTTAATTGAACCTAGGAATGGAGAACATCACGAAGGGGGTGGGCACCAAATGATTTTGAGCCTAAAAATCCTTTGTTTTCTAAAAACCGTGAACCCGGCCAAATTACAACCCTCAAAAGTCCTAATTGAAGTAGGGTTATTTTGAAAGCACACTCCCAAGAGATAGCGTTTAACTGACTCCCAATGAAGCGAGACTCATATCCATGTTGGTATCGTACGTTTGCTTTATCTTCCATATGCAAAAATTGAGGTTGTGTCAACTAGTGATCTGTTCACAAGAGGTCGCAACCTCATCTCAATAAAAAGTTTCTTTAAACTTCAAGACTAACATAGGCTTCGCATTAGAATCATCATTCTTAGAATTAACATTCTTTTGCATACAAATATGTGCTTAACATCAAGGAAATTACCATGGTGAGAATCAGTAAGTAACTTGATCATGTCAAAATACAAGAGACTTGAGAACTCTGAGGAGTAAAAGCTAATCATTTCAAATGTTGACTATCGAGGGGCAGGTTCTCTAAAGAAATCCGTTGGGCACGAACAGTTAATGCTTTCTTTGATTACTTTGAGGGAAAGAACTTGAAGACTCCGTTGAGTGTGGTAAAGTTGTTTCCATGCTTGTTTAACTTCAAAACAATGAAAGCTTGAGGATTCTGGCAATATGTACCTAATCAGGGGCAATTGAATCGAGGTTTGACCTCTCAAATTCAGAATATATGGGGAAATCATGTCGATAAATCTCTTCAAGCTTTGATCAATCTGGGGCAATCATGTCGAGGAACCTCTCTTGGTTTCAACCAATCTGGGGCAGTTACGTCGAGATTCGACAAATCTCTCCAAGAATCCTTTAGGGAAAATTCCTTCATGGGTCGTGAAACTTGGGGCAAGATCTTCTGAGTTTTGTTGTCCTCTCCCTAATCATAGGAGTTTATTTCTCCTGGAACCTTGGTCTCTCCCCAAGCATGGAGTTTATTTCTCCCGAGAGTTTGTTCCATTCCTCAAGCATAGGAGTTTATTTCTCCTAGGAGTTGTCCTACTTCCCTAATCAAGGCTCCTTATCTGGATTTCTCATTCCCAACATGGCGAATCGAGGGAATCTCCTCAAGCTGAAAATCCTTCAGGCAGTGGCACATGGTGAGAAGTCAGAAATCATTCTTAAAGTCAAAGAAAAGTGCATCTTTCAAATCAAAGTCCAATATCTATTGGCATCTGCACATGGTCCTTAACACTAAGGGGATTCTCCCCGGTGTTTACTTCATTAATGCCTTCATTTGGCACTTTGCATATAGCGTTCACTGCATATAACAATGCATCCTCAAAAGCGTAGCATATCCATCAAAATGGAACATTACGCCACAGAAAAATTCAAACATGCATACAAAGCATAAGCCAGATAATACAAATCCGCACCCAGTCAAGACAATAATACATCCCCACACAAAAAGTTGTCCTTACAAATTCTGATTGATATCTGCTACTACATTTCAAATCTCTTCCAACCACGGTGCCGAGGCGAGGTATCTTTAATCTCTGATGAGTGTCTGACACAATGTCTTCTTTTGTCCTGATGTCGAGTCGATGTTGAGTCATAGATCGTAAGAGATCTTATTCTTTCAGTCCTGAAGATCATGCTTAGGTCTTCTCCTGGTGTCGAGTCGATGTTGAGTCATAGATCGTAAGAGATCTTATTCTTTCAGTCCTGAAGATCATGCTTAGGTCTTCTCCTGGTGTCGAGTCGATGTTGAGTCATAGATCGTAAGAGATCTTATTCTTTCAGTCCTGAAGATCATGCTTAGGTCTTCTCCTGATGTTGAGTCGATGTTGAGTCATAGATCGTAAAAGATCTTATTCTTTCAGTCCTGAAGATCATGCTTAGGTCTTCTCCTGGTGTCGAGTCGATGTTGAGTCATAGATCGTAAGAGATCTTATTCTTTCAGTCCTGAAGATCATGCTTAGGTCTTCTCCTGATGTTGAGTCGATGTTGAGTCATAGATCGTAAGAGATCTTATTATTTCAGTCCTGAAGATCATGCTTAGGTCTTCTCCTGGTGTCGAGTCGATGTTGAGTCATAGATTGTAAGAGATCTTATTCTTTCAGTCCTGAAGATCATGCTTAGGTCTTCTCCTGGTGTTGAGTCGATGTTGAGTCATAGATCGTAAGAGATCTTATTCTTTCAGTCCTGAAGATCGTACGAGATCCTCTCCTGATGACGAGTCGATGTTGAGTCATAGATCGTACGAGGTATTATTCTGTTAGTCCTGAAGATCATGCTTAGGTCTTCTCCTGGTGTCGAGTCGATGTTGAGTCATAGATCGTACGAGATCCTTTTTCTTTCAGTCCTGAAGATTATGCTTAGGTCTTCTCCTGGTGTCGAGTCGACGTTGAGTCGTAAATCGCACGAGGTCTTTTTCTTTCGATCATTGTTTCATACAACCATTCTCTTTGAAAACCCCGTGTCGGCACCGCTACCACGTTACAAGCTACCGCTACTCAAACCCAATTTCTCACTGTTAATATATCCACCAGCAAAACAAATTTCTCTCTTTCCCCAGCAGATATCAAAACAAAAACGAAGAATAAAGATCACTCCATCCCCTCTTTAGGACAAATTTCTGGTACTTGGATATTTAATCTTCTTAAACCTCGAATGTTCGAAAGGCTAGCACCAATCTCACCTTCAGGTTTAAGACGATTAAATAGGGGCAGCTGTCATACCCCAAATTTGTCCTACCCTTTCAATTTTATCTGGCTTAGGCTCATGCATTTCATAATCTCGTGTACATACCTCCCATTAGGTCATATAACGCATCATGCATTCATTCATCAAATAAACATATACGAAGCATGGGATCATTTGTCATGGATTAGGGTTTATTTCCCTGGTCATTTGAATCAAGACTCTTTAATTAGGGTTTTGAGCTCGTGCGCATCTCATCAAGTCTTTTGTTACAATGGTCAGACAGTAGTTCAAGACTTTGACTCGCTCGGGTAGATTTCTTATATTACAAGTGTTTGATTTGATTTTAAAGGTCAAAGAATAAATGGATTGAGGTTCTTAATGTGCTTGCTTGGAAAGGAGATATTGCCATACAATTGAGTCCCTTGACTTAGAACTTGAAGATTTCTATCTCAAGCACGAGTGTGGCTATTGACACATTGATGAAAAGAGACATATGGAGTTTATATGTACAATTGTGGACTTTTAGTCAAAGTCAACCATGTGTGGTTGACTTTTTGGCCAAAGACCATAATAAACTACCTTGAGTTGTCATCTCATAGATTTTGTATGATTCAGTATTGCAAGAAAGGATTGGGAATTCAAATAGAAGTCAATAATTGGAGAGGGTGATCAAATTACATTCAAAGGGGCCCAAGTTCATTACAAAATACCATTCACATACATTCAAATCCCATACAAAATATACTTTCCATTATACATCCAAGTCCATCACTATGTCAAGAGAAAATACACAAAAATCAGTTACAAAGAATACAAGAAAATCAAGCTTTTGACCTACAGTTGACTTTTGGTCAAACAGTTGACCAAAGTCAACACCTATCCTTGCCCTATCCTGTTTCCAAGTCAGATTCAGTTGTTTCCATCAAGCCATTGCTACTTCAGTTTCATGATATCACTTCCATATACACCAATCTTTATGTCTTGCTCATATCCAAAGTATGCCTCCAAATAACCATGAGTCGATATGCATGAGAGCCAAAACTGACACCCAAAGCCTGCTGCTACCTGCAAATTAAAATAGACCTGCATGAATCAAAAACAGTCCAGCCATGGTATTATCATACCAAAATCAATGTGCCTATTTCTATACTCAACACGAAAACAGTTTCAGTTCATATATGACCAACACTATTCAGTCCAAAGCATACATTGAAACAGCTACTGCAACAACAAAATAGAAGTAGTGTTACAACCTCATCATAACTGCGTCTCGCCGGAACCGTGCTATGCCAAAAGGGACTCCTCCATTTCTTCTTTCAAGACAAACTGTGCCTAGTCTCTTCCCACATGGTAATCATGCCAGCTCTAACCATGTTGTCTTCAAACCATGCTAGTGCTCATAGGCCTATACCAAGCCTGCATATGACAAAATAACAGCAACAGGTTCAACATGAGCTCAAAATCGGGTCTGCACATATAACCAGTTCATAACCAGCAGTATTCAATAACAGCATCCTAACTCACTAACAATTCTAACCAAACTAACACTCTAACAGAAACCTAACCACCCCCTAACAGTTATAATAGAATTTCCCTTTTAACACTAACCTCCTAACTGAATCCAAACAGCCTTCAACTAATCCCAACCTCACATAACCACCTCAAAAAAAAAATCAGTTACACAACAGTTAACATAACAGAAATTCATAACTAATTTTGACCTCATTAACCATCTCCTAACAGAACTGCCAAAACCAACTTCCAACAGAACATAACAGAAAAATACAGTTTGTGATTAGCCTATTAGTTAACTCAGTTTCAACCACCTAACGGAATCTCTGACAAACTTCTAACCTATAACAGAATTTTAACTGAAAAATCAGAATAACAGAATGTAACTAACTGCCAGCTCACATCAACTAACTGAGTCCTATATCAACTCAGTATAACCGACCGAGTTAACCGACTCTAACAGACTGAGTCAAGTAAATCCTCACCCTCCATTCATAACAGAACCAATCAAATCCAATGGCTCAGCTCACTCCACCTCTAATTATATAAGTCAATCTCCCTCCACAATTCAGACACGCTTCATTCATCACACTCACCAATCATCTTCATCTTCCTTCTTTCTCACAATTCTCTGCAACTTCTCTTTCTTCTCCTTCAACCTTCACCGTCACCTTCATTCTTCCCCACACACCACCACACGCCACTTCCTCCATCATCACCTTCCACAACCTACACACTCAAGTCACCTTCTGAACACTCACCATTCATTTCTTCTCACACGCATCACCTTCAATCACCCTCACCACACGCTCTATTCACCATTGAAGGAGCTTCAACCTTTGAAGCTCCATTCAATCGAGCTCAGCTTCCATCAATTTGCATATCTCAGACTCATCCTCACGCTCTCAATCTCGCAACCATCAACCGAATCTCTCTCAGTCTCAGAAATATCAGAGATACGAAATCAAAACAAGAAGCAGCAAGAAGAAGAAGAAGAAAGAGAATTGAAGCAAGAGGAATAAAACAATAAAAGAATTCGAATCATTACCTGTTTGAAGTCGCCTCTGATATCTTCTTCTTCGTTTGAACACCAAATCTTCATCGCGACTTGAATCTCTATCTCCAGGCTTCAATAGAGCGGAGAGACGGGACGAGATCGAAGTGAAGCAATCGAAGCGAACCGAGAAAGAAGAGACGAGAGTGTGAATGAAGGCGGAAATGCGCGTTTGCTTGGCGGCGATGTGGCGGAAAGCTTCGTCGGAGATTGGGAAGGCCGTCGCGCCGTTTTGAGGTCGTAAAGAGGGAGAAGAGACTTCCGCTTGGGAAGCTAATGCGTCATAACCAGGTAAACCCTAAATCCCTCTTTTGCTTTTGCTTTTATTTATTTATTTTTATAAAATCTGAATATAAACTTGGATCAATAATCAACCTTGGGCTAGATTGCTTGCATACACCCCACTTGGCCCGTTCCACACCTTCAAACATGAAAACTCAGCAACAAAAAATCCATTCTGGGCCTGTTCGCTATCTACACACTCCCTGAGGGCCCATGTTCTCTTTTATGAATAAAAAACTAACAATAATTTCTGTCGGGCCTAACTCCCATGGGCCCTGCGCCCAACTGCTAGTTACACCATTTTTCAATGTGCACCCCTGGTTCTATCATTTGGTCATTTAGTTTAATTAGTTTTTTTGCTATTTCTTTTAGTAAATAAATCACTAATTTTCTACCATCATCCTTAGACTTTAATCCATTTTTTTGACATATAAAAATAATCACCATAAAAATAAGTAGATTTTAGGTTGATTTTGGCATTTAAATTTCTTCATTAAAACTCATAAAAAATAGTAGTATTTTTAATTCATTTTTGTGATATATTTTGACTTGTTCTTTTTCATGTCATTTTCAATATTCTACTTACCGCTTTATTTGTCATGCTTCTTTTAAACCCTAACCTTAGGTAGAGACCATGATAATATTAGGTAGAAATTCCCATTCATACTTAGGCTAGTTTCTTTTTCCTTTTCAACACTTAAAACATCTAAAAATACTTGAATAAATTTCCCATAAAAAACACCAAGAAAACTCATAAAAAATGACTAATAAATACTTTGACTAATAAAAAGGGAATGATAGCTTGTAACTTCCCTTGCTTAAGGGATGTTCAAGTGCTTGGAGCTCCCTTGCTTAAGGGTTCCATTCAGGCGTAAGTTCCCAACCTCTAAAAAACACAAACCAAAGAGTAACTCGAGTTTCCCTTGCTTAAGGGATTTCCTCGAAACACTCAAACTCTCTCTCTCTCGTCTCTCGCTTTCTTAAGGGCACCGTTATTTCCGCTCCATTGCATCCTAGGCTGTCCCCTTGTGCAAGAGCGCGAACGTTAACGCCGCCCAACTAAAAAACACAAAAACAAACAGAAACTATGGAGCCGAACTACGGCGCTCTGATTCCTGAAAAGGATACGTAGGCATCAAGTCGCGGGGCTTGAACGAGCACATTTGTAAATATTTCCTTCTTTTCCCCGTATTTCTTTTTGCATGCATTCGCATGTAGACATAGACATAGTACACACCCTTTAGATAGAAACAAACATAGGTGGATACCATCGAGTACGATGGGCGCGAGGGGTGCTAATACCTTCCCCTTGCGTAACCGACTCCCGTACCTTGATTCTCTGGTCGCAAGACCCTGTTCCTTCCTTTGTTAGGTTTTCTGATATTCCTTTCCCTTATGGGATAAATATATTGGTGGCGACTCTGTTCATTTTTCGCGAGCGTGCGACACTACCCCCTTACCCAGAATTTCTTAAAGGTCTTTTTTCTGTTTCTTTTATAAACCTTTCCTTAATTGGATAAAATAAAAGGTCGGTGGCGACTCTGTGAATTTTCAAAAATGCGAAAGCATTAAGCGATAAAAAGAGTCAGTTCACGTATCTCTACAGAACAGAGGTATGGCCCGGGATTAAAAAATCGGAGGTCCACAGAACTGGCGACTCTGCTGGGGAATACTTTCAAAAACAAAATGTTTTCAAAAGGGGTTACCTTAAGAGAATAGATCACTTCGATGTTTTCAATTGATTGACTTGATTGCTCTATTTTTCAAAGGTTTGTTTGGGTATTTTGCTTGTGTGAAAGATTCTAACCCGAATCTCGAGATACCTTAAGTATATGACAATAGACCAAGGAAACTGTAAGGCATGTACCGATACGGTTGATCTGGTAGTCATCGTTAGTGCGATACTTTGGTTTATACTGATGTCCCTTGAAAACGATCAAGGAGTATATTAGGCTTCCGAAATGTCATTAAACACTAATTTGTCTTAGAACCTCTTTAGTTGAACTTGACTTGTGGCCTATTAAGTGGCTGGCTTTGAAATTGATCGAAGTTAGTTATCCTCGAGGAATATTTTGATCGGCCGCTCGAGCGCCGTATTGAGATGTTACTTCCAAGGATCATAGAACCCGAATGCTATTCTAGGACAGGTTTTAACCAACTCAACTTCAGTGGGGAGGGTATCACCTATCAGCTCCATGCAAGCCTTTAAACCTAAGGCTATTATTTGATTTGTTTTTGTGTGCCACATGTTTGCATCATAAGCATATCATTTTTGCACCAAACACTTCAAGGATCAAAGAGTTTACCTTTGTTTTTGCAGGTAATGGCTCCCGCCACCAAAGATTACATCCGAATCAACATCTCAACGGTACCATCTGAACTAAAAGACTTAGTGTCAGAATTCCCCAGGAATGTTCAATTCACTGAAAGGCATGGTCACCTACTCCATTTGGTTACCTCAAAATTTGAAGAAGATATGATACGGGTCCTGTTCCAGTTCTTTGACCCTGAACATCATTGCTTTACCTTTCCTGATTACCAGTTGGTACCCACTTTGGAAGAATTCTCTGAACTAATGGGATTACCTATTCGAGATCAATTACCTTTCACTAGTTTAGAAAGGATTCCAAAACCTGAAGTCATTGCTGCTGCTTTACATTTGCGGAAATCAGAAATCGAGTCCAATTGGGAAACAAAGAGTGGAGTTAAGGGTTGCTTGCCAAGTTCTTGTTGGAAAAGGCTCGACTACTGCTAGAAAACAAAAGTTATCCAGCTTTTGAGGAAGTTATGGCACTTTTGATCTATGGGTTGGTTTTATTCCCAAATCCCGACCAGTTCATAAGTGTACACATCATCAACCTTTTCCTAATCCGTAACCCGGTACCAACATTGCTGGGAGACATTCTACATTCTCTACACACTCGTACCATGAAGAAACGAGGAACTCTCATGTGCTGTATACCACTACTGGCTAGGTGGTTTACATTTCATCTTCCCCGATCAGTGTTGAGAAATGAACAAAGAGTGCAATGGTCTCGCAGGATTATGTCTTTGTCTCATTCAGATATCCGGTGGAACAACTTCTTTCAAAGAGACATTACTATCATTGATCATTGTGGAGAATACCCTAATGTGCCACTCCTTGGCATCAAAGGAGGCATCACTTGCAATTCCTCTTTAGCTCTACGCCAATTCGGATATGCAAGGAGCAACGGTCCTCATGACATGATTATCCATGGCATTGTGTTTGATTACGAGAATGATTCTCATAGACACCGACGAAGGTTCATACATGCATGGGGCAGTGTCTATAGAATAGAAAGCAAAACTCTGGGGCAATGGAATTCTATTCCTATGGAACCCTACCTCAGATGGGTCCGCACTCATGCTCAGAAACTCCTTATGCCGTATCCTGCTGTTCTACCTGTGACTATTGAACCAGAGGTCGAAGGATATGAACCTCAAGTTATTCTACACCCGGACATACCAACTAACCTAGAAGAGTTGCAAAAATCTTGGGTTCAACTCAAAGAGGAAAGAGACACCTTTAAATCATACTGTCAAGACTATGAGAAAAGGATATTGGAGCTCACCGGACAGCTTCAAGAAGAACAGCAGATCAACACATTCCTGGGGGCAAAGAGAAAGCGTCCACGGGAGACCTGAAGGATCATTTATTTTATTTCTGTCTTGTAAGCCCAAATGAGGCAAAGAAAAAAGAAGCAAAAAAAGAAGAAATAAATTGATTAACTAACGTTTGTTTCTTCTTTAACAAATCTAAACTCTAAGATCCTTGAAACATTGCACACACATTTCACTTCATGCATTGCATATACATTTCATACATTGCATTCATATACATTGCACATACATTTCATACATTGCATACACATGGCATCCAGTCATACACATTGCATAACAGGTTCACATGACGGATTTCTCATCTTCTCGCTGTTTATTTCAGTCAGAAGAGATGGAATCTGAAATGAGCATCAAGAATCTCGAAGCACAGAATGCCCAAGTTCAAGTGGCAATTCTGGAACTGGCAAAGGGGCAACAAGAACTGAAAGCCCTGATAATCAAGAAGAAAAAGAAGCCCAAAGGATCTGTAGGCGTGAGTCACCTGAAAAGGAAGATCAAAATCCCAGTCAAAAAGTTCAAAAAGCCACCGATCCCTGAAACAGTCGGTGATGGTGAACCAGAAGACAATCAAAGCAACCAGGGTTCTGCTAAACCCTCTCTCTCTTCAAATGAAGAAAATGATCATTCTGGGGACGAACCGGATGATGAAAAATACCAACAGCTGGAAGACCGTATGAAAGCTATGGAGATACAAAAAATACCTGGCTTAGATTTCAATGATCTAGGGCTCATCTCGGATATTGTTATCCCTCCAAAATTCAAAGTTCCTGTCTTTGCAAAATATGATGGAGTTTCTTGCCCGAAACTACATCTGAGATCCTATGTGAGGAAGATACAACCTCATACAACAGATAACAAGTTGTGGATTCACTTCTTCCAAGAAAGTCTGTCGGGTACACAACTCGAGTGGTACTACCAGCTGGAAAATACCAAGGTTCATACTTGGGAAGAATTAGCTGCTGCTTTTTACAAACAATACCAATACAATGCTGATCTTGCACCAACCCGTACTCAACTAAGGGGCATGTCTATGGGACCAAAAGAAAGTTTCAAAGGATATGCACAAAAGTGGAGAGATATGGCTGGAAGGGTTCAACCACCCTTATCTGATCGCGAACTAGTCGACATGTTCATGGGCACCTTAACTGGCCCTTTCTATAGCCATTTGCTGGGAAGCTCATCATCAGGTTTCACTGACCTGATACTGACCGGAGAACGTGTCGAAAGTGGCATTCAGAATGGAAAAATTCAAATAGGTTCCTCCTCTGGTACTACAAAAAGGCCCATCAGCGGGAGAAATGAGGTCAATGCAACGCAAATTCAGAAAAGTCGCAAAAGTGAGCAGCATCAATCTGTAGGGGCAGTTCTGATCTCCGCATCTGCACCTCCAAAAGATCAACAGCCAAAATATACGCATCGACCAGATGCACCAAGAAGAAATTTCACCAAAATCAACATGCCAATTTCTCAGGCATTGCAGCACTTGCTAAAAGCAGATCTGATCACATTAAAAGGTCCTCCAAAGAATGTCAACACTTCCTCTCCGAATTATCGCCCTGATGCAACATGTGCCTATCACTCAAACTGTCCAGGACATGACGCAGATCACTGCTGGGCCCTGAAAAATAAAATACAAGATATGATAGATGCTGGTGAAATTGAGTTCGATCCTCCAGAAACTCCAAATGTCATCACAGCACCTATGCCAAAGCATGACAAAACTGTTAACGCTATCCTGGACACTGTTTACATCTATGATGTGAACGAATTATCAACTCCACTCTGCGAAGTCAAAGGAAAGCTAATCCGAGCTGGTTACTTTCCAGGGTGTGACCCCGACTGCTTTTACTGCTTCTGCCTGCCCAATGGTTGTGAAAATCTGAGGATGGGAATTCAAAAATGGATGGATCGCCGTATCATTATGTTTGAGAGGCTCCCTTCTATGGACGTGCTGTGCGAAGTCTTTGCAAACGGGATGAGAATAGAGGATGCCTCAGTGATCTCCAGCTTACCATTCAAAATCTCTGCCAAGGCTCCATTCAAAATTTCTGCTACACTCAAAGTGGCATCAGTAGTCATTGCTAGTCCAACTCCATTTCCATACTCCTCAGACAAAGCTGTCCCATGGGGATATGACACTAATGTTTATGTTCATGGAGTTAAGCAGAGTACCTCGACTGAAGAGACCGCAAAGATAACTACTCCAACTGTGGGTAATATTGTGGGTACCAGCAAGATCACGAGAAGTGGAAGAATCTTTTCACCAGAAATTTCTCCAAATGTTGCTGCTGGTCCAGTCCGAGTCCCAGTTCCTAATCAAAATGTCAACGCTCGAGGCAAAGAGCCACAAGTTGAACAAGTTCAAACCCCGGTGGAGATCACTGCTGAGGATCCGTCAAAGCAAGAAATGGAGGAAATATTGAAAATCATCTGCAAAAGTGATTACAATATTGTTGAGCAACTGGGGCACACTGCTTCAAAAATCTCAATGCTATCTCTGCTAAAATATTCAGAAGCTCATGCCAAAGCTCTGATGAAGTTCCTTAAAGCTGCGCATGTGCCTCAAGAGATCTCAGTCGACCAATTTGAGAATTGTGTTGCCAATCTAACCGTGAGCAATGGTCTCGGTTTCTCTGATGTGGATCTAACCCCTGCTGGAAAAAATCACAACAAAGCCTTACATATCTCCATTGAATGTAATGGCACCACTCTATCTCATGTGCTAGTAGATAACGGTTCTTCTCTGAACGTGTTACCGAAAACAGTACTAGAAAAGCTTGAATTCGAAGGAATTGTGTTACAGCCAAGTGATGTTGTGGTAAGAGCCTTTGATGGGTCAACAAGAACGGTATACGGAAAAGTGAATCTCCCAATCAGAGTGGGTTCTCAGATCTTTGATTCTATCTTTTACGTAATGGAAATTCACCCAGCATACTCCTGTTTACTTGGACGTCCTTGGATACATGGGGCAAACGCTGTAACTTCTACCCTGCATCAGAAGTTAAAATATCCAGTAAAAGGAAAGATTGTCACAGTCTATGGCGAAGAGGAATATGTGGTTAGTCACCTAAGCAATTCCAAATATGTTGAGTTGGAGGACGAATTCATCGAAACTCCATGCCAATCATTTGAGGTGGTCTCCCCAGATGTCTCTACCACCAAGCATATTCCTGCTATTCCAACTACAACTATGGCTTCTCTCAAAGATGCCAAAGCCATGATTAAACTGGGTGATTGCACAGTATGGGGACAGCTTCCCGATATACCCTACAAGTCTGACAAGCTAGGTCTGGGCTATGATAGTGAAAATCAAAAGAATGATCAAAGTCCTCGTTCTAGAGGATTAATGTCACACTTCGTCAGCCAAGAAGTAAACGCTATTGAAGATGAAGGAGTGTTCTTGAACCATATCATTCAGCCATATCCAGATGAGATTCCACCCATTTCCATGGGAATGTGGGATGCTGTGGGAGAACCAAACGGCGGGTATAATTATTAGTATGCCGCACCTCAGAATTCTTATATTGCTATGGAAGACCTTACCCCGACTGGATGGGGTGATCAAATTGAAAATGACGAAAGTTTCACAAGTCCTGTCACTGAGCAATATCAAAATCCACCCAAAGAAGTATGGGACACGCTAGGAGAACCCAGCGGCAAATATGACTATATGGTGAAATACTCCGCTCCTCCGAGCTCTCAAATTGCTATGAAGGACATTATCCCAACTGGATGGGATGAACATTACGATGACAATTTCGCTTTCGAAGAAGCCAGGGAAATACCAAATAACGAGGGTTGCTTTCTGTCAGCATACACTCCTCATCAGGATGCACAAGTCTCTATTTAAAACATCATCCCGACTGCATGGGACGGCCTTATCGAGCATCTCGCTCAGCCAACAGAGATATCTCAGCCTGGGCTCTCGTATCCAGCAGAATATATCCCTTATCCCGAAGGATCACCGGCTCATTTTCCCACTAATGAAATCAATGTTGTGGAAGATAAAGAAAACAACTGCAACTGGAACAGCTGGGTACCCCCTGCTCACAACAGTGGATTGAACAACTGGAAAGCTGAGGATGTGATCTCCTTTGACCAGGAGTAAATGCCATTTCCTGTTCTCTTTGTGTATCTTGTGCAAAGATAAAAATGGTTCCTGAACAATCGAACCATGAGCTTGAAAAGCCGTGTGCCTTAGCACACTGGTCCTTCTATAAGGGCTTATCATATTGTAATACGGTGAACTGACTTTTTATTAATCGGAATGTCGCGGTAAGCAAGAGTCGCCACCGACTTTTATTTTATCCAAACAATATTCGGAAAGGCAAAAAGAAACAGAAAAAAAACCTTTTAAAGAAATCTGAGTTCGGGGGGTAATTTATGCAAAGGGAAGGTGTAAGGCACCCTTTGCATCCATGGTTTTCCATGGGCTCTTAATTGCTTTGCTTGCTCGTTTGTTTAGAAAATGTAGATGAAAGAGATAGGGACGCGTTGCCCTTTTGAAAAATTATGAGAAAGAATATAATGAAAGTTTGAGCATTGCAAGGCAATTAGGGGCAATTACCTTAAACTCAGATGATAAGTCTCTTTTTAGCCTTTCAGAATGAAAGGGTCTATCCTTTCCATAAGAGGGCAGGAAGCCTTTCGTTTGGAGGTTGAAGGGTCGTCGAAGCATCCTTTGCCATAAGACTGTCCCATGCCATAGAAGGGCAGGTAATCTAAGGCAAGGATCAGAATAAGCCATTTTTCGTTAGGCAACCAGAAGATACCTCAGCCTTTTTCCGTAGGCAACTTCCGAGGGTCGAGGTCATTTGTGTATCGAAGGCAGCATCATTTAGGGTCGTGACCTTTCTATCGAGGCAACATGGCTGAGGTATCCTCATATTCGAGGGACATGGCTGAGGTATCCTCGTATTCGAGGGACTTAGCTTATTCTGCAAAAACACAAGGCAACAGGCAACAAGGCAACAGGCAACAAGGCAACAGAGAGGTTACCCAAAAGCGTGCGTGTGTGCACCAATCACGTGATTATATTCAATTATATTATCTTGTAAATTAGCGATTCTAAATTCAATTCATGGTTGCCACTCCCTATTTTACTAACCACGCAGATAATATAAGGCAAGAAACAGTAATATGGGGGAGGGAAATTGTAACCAGCGGATCCCTTAATAGGGTTTGACATAAGTAATAATAAACAAAGAAAAATACCAAGGTTAGGGTTTTAGGGTTACCAAAAACGTAGCTTCGGCGGTCATCAAACCCTGAAAATTGAAAAGGAAGAATAAACAGAAGAGGGTGAGTGTATGGCTAATTCAGTGAGAATTAAAGTTAACCCTAACTTAATAAAAAATGTCAAAGAGAAATTAAATATGAATAAGAACTTAGCTTCGCATTTGATCTGATAGGGTTAGTAGTCGGGAGAGATCTCAGGGTTAACCCTGAAAAAGGCAAAGGCAAAAAGAAGGAGTGAGTGCAAAAAGAGTCATTGAATTTCGAGGTTAACCCTAATTTGATGAAAAGCAAAAATTAAAAGTAAAATATTATTTAAATAAAAAAAAGGATTAGGACTTAGCTTTTCGATTGCCAGGGTGCGTAGTCGGAATGCATTTGAAAACAACCCTGAAAAGGCACAGAAAAAGAAATATATTTAGTGTAGGTGCGATCTTCGGAAACCCCGACTAGGGTACAAGTTAGCCATAGTTAATAGAATACAAATAAATTACTAATTGTTGGTTTTCAACCCAATTAATTAAATCGGTGAAAATCGAGTTTCAATTAAATTACCTAATCCTAATGTATATTTTAATCAATTGATAAAAATTAATTAACAAATAAAGCAAATGATATAAATAAATTAAATTGATTTTAAACATTTAGAATAAAATTATTTAATAATAATAGTATTAATAATAATAATAATAATAAAATAAATATATTTTTATTATATATATAATAAAATAAAAAAAATAAAAAAGTTAAAAAAAACAAGTTTGTTTGTTTTCTAAAAAAAAACTTTTAACAAATTATTTAATAAAATAAATTAAAAGACTTAGCTAATGATTCAGTGTGTTGAGCCTGTGAGAGACTATGGTATGTCTGCAGTCTTGCGGACGTTGGATCTGAGCTTGGCTTAATCTGATGGCTTCCAGTAGTCGATCGCTGAGGGTGCATGATAAGCTTAGGCGAGTGCGTGGGTACTGAATCTGTCTGCAAGGTTTAAACAGGAAATTGAACAAAAATAATACAGGGAGAAAGGGTTCGAACCCGTGCCCTTGCCCATTGAACCTTTGGACGCTTCCTCTTACCGCTGCGCTGTTTTTCATTTGTTGATAATTAGACAACCAATATATAATATATTAAAAGAACTTATCCAAGCATTTGAAACAGAATTCGCGCGCCTAAAGCTTCTTCATCCTCGTTCCCAGACTCAGTTTCAAACCAGGCTTTTACCTACAGACCTCGCGCGTAGCCATAAGTCTTGGCCATCAGAACCTGCAAATCAATAGCAATAAACGCAATCGAATGGTCCCTACCTATCATAGATCATCTCACGAATCCATTAGGCTTGGTAATTTAACCAAAAATCGCTCTTAACCGAAATCCCCCTTTTTATGGAATATGAACCCTAATCATGGTGGATTCACCAATCAGCAGCAAAACTCAAATTAAACAAAACAGGTAGTCCACAAACAAGATTATAAACAATAATAAACATTCAAAATTGATTTATGATGCACATATGAATGAATTTTGACTTGAAATTTTGTGAGACAAACCGTGACTTTACAAGATGATCTCCAGCGTATTTTAGTCGATGATGAAGACTGGATTACACTCAGAAAACTCCAGAGAATCGACTTAGGTGCTTTGTTTGGTGTAAATCGAACCAAGTCTTTGCCTTCTATCCTTCTCTGTTTCACGATATTTGCAAGCTGTTGATAGGGTTCTGCAGTCTCAAAAATTTCGTCCCCGAGGTCTGGAAATCTTTGCTATATATAATGACTCAACTTAGGTTAACAATTATAGGGTGAATCTTGGTTAATTGGAGATTTGATTCTTGATTGAT
Source organism: Vicia villosa (assembly GCF_029867415.1). Taxonomy (NCBI): domain Eukaryota; kingdom Viridiplantae; phylum Streptophyta; class Magnoliopsida; order Fabales; family Fabaceae; genus Vicia; species Vicia villosa. Next base: position 144,919,874 of record NC_081183.1, read on the forward strand.
CCATGATTACAAATATTTCCAATTTTGCTTAATTTGCTCATTCTATTAACCATCTCAATCTTCACGATTCTGAATCAGTAATAAGGAATTTTGGATAATTAAATCTGATTGGGAATTAAAGCCATATAAAATCTCCCATCTCTCCTTCAATTATTTTGATTTAAATGGTTTTTAAATGAATAAAAATTCACTAAAAAAATAATAAAAACCAATTAATTATGGGATTGGGCTTGGACCCTCTTAGTGACTTAGGGAACAAGTTTGGATCATAAAATAATGGGCTCCATTACAAAAAGATTCATTTTGGAGCCTTTTATTTCACATTTTTTCCTCACAAATCGTCCAACTTTGACAAGGTCTATCTCCCTCAATTTTTGAGGTATGGAGGTGTTCTAGGACTTTTTAGAAACCTTAGAGAGTCCTCTAACCAGTGTCTTTGGTCTCATATCAAAATCATTTTCCATGCTCCTTGTGTATCCTTTTGAAAAAAATGACTTTTTGTTGACCTTTGAAAAGGACCTATAATGTTTTGGTCCATATCTCTCAAATGAAGCATTTTTAGACTTGGCATGTGAGACACAATTTTGTAGAGAATCAAATTTCCTTTAATTTATGACGTTCCATGTGAGAGTTATGGCTGGTCAAAGTTCAGTTGACTTTTCCTGTACAAAACCCTAATTTAGAAACTTTTTGATTTGTTGATTTTTGATCTTTCCTTGATGAACCATGATCAATTCTTGATCAAATGGTGAATGATACTTCAATATGAGGATCTTGACAAAAATCCAGGAGTTTTGACTTTATTTTGACCATAGTTGACTTTTTAGGTCAACAAGTCGACTGTTGACTTTCTGAACTTTTGAATGACCAGAGCTTTGAGATAGGTATTGATACTTGTCATGGAGATAGTGTGAGATGTATTGAGCCATATGAGATGTCTTGGAGTCATTGATTCACTGATTTTCCTTTGAATAAGTCAAAACCTAGTTTCAGAGCCTTGTATAGGAGAGTGTGTCTATGAGCTTTTGCATATGGACTTGAAGCTTGAATAAGAGAAATACTGTGGGCAAATTTTGGGGTATGACAGCTGCCTCTGTTCAATTATCTTAAACCTGAAGATGTAGAGTGGTTTGTGTGCCAGTCGGTATCTGAAGGTGGAAGATGATTGAACACAAGAATACCAAGAAATTTGCCCTATTTGAAGTAGGGACTTTTGTCGGAGATGGGCTTGTAGATGCCATCTGGTAGTTGTTAGAGTGTAGATGGTTACGCAATTTCTGCTTTTGCTGTCTTCCCTCTTTTGAATGTTGAGGAACCGTCAAAGGTATCGACTCAAATCTGTGTTGGGTTATTTAAGGAACCGTCAAAGGGATCGACTTAAATTCGAAGCATATTGTTGAGGCACCGTCAAAGGTATCGACTCAGATATGCGGATAGATTGTATAAGGAACCGTCCAAGGTGTCGACTTATATCTGAAGTATGTCGTTAAGGAACCGTCAAAGGTGTCGACTTAACTCTTGATGCGGGTTGTTAAGGAACCGTCAAAGGTATCGACTTAACTCTGAAGCATATCATTGAGGCACCGTCAAAGGTATCGACTCAGATATGTAGATAGATTGTATAAGGAACCGTCAAAGGTGTCGACTTATATCTGAAGCATATCATTGAGGCACCGTCAAAGGTATCGACTCAGATATGTAGATAGATTGTATAAGGAACCGTCAAAGGTGTCGACTTATATCTGAAGTGTGTCGTTAAGGAACCGTCAAAGGTGTCGACTTAACTCTTGATATATTAAGGAACCGTCAAAGGTATCGACTTAATACTTGAAAATAGATTGTTAAGGAACCGTCAAAGGTGTCGACTTAACTCTTGTAAATGGAGATAGTGGTATCCTGAAAAGTAGAGGTTAGTTTTCTTTATGCCATGTCATGATGCATGCAATGTGTTTGTGTGACGGGATTCTCAAAATAAATGAGGACCTCGTATGTTATGTATGCAATTGTCGCGCTGTTTGATGTATTATGTATGAACGTGTATGCAATTGTATGAATATGTTTATGACATATGATTCATGTTGTCTTCTTTGAAGATGTTCAGCTGGGGATTTACGGTTTCTGCTTGGGGATGATCAGTAATTTGATGTACCCTGATTTAGAGATATAAATGGACCATGTTGAAGAAGAGCAACTTGTTGGAGAAATAATAGTGTCGAAGATGTAAACTCTGTTGGGGAGTCATGTCTTTGTCGGGACGAGCACATTTGAAGATATCTTCTTAATGATTACTCTGAGGGGATATGATCTTCTGGCTCTGTGGGGAGATGTGGGTGTCTTGAAAGTTGCCCCCAGTATCATAGTAACTCACTACTTGATTCAGGACACGCCACTGAGTATTGATCGAAATGTTGAACTGGACTTGCATAGATTTGCCCCAGTTAACAGGAACTTTGGAAAGATTCGCCTCACGAGGTCTTTGTGAGATGTACACTATGGGCAATATGCCCCCAGTAATCATAGGCTCATGACAATGTCTCGCGTTGATTGGGGAGTAGCTTTAGATATGCTTGGATGCATGCCTCTGATTGTTCGACCATCCATGAGAGAGTCTCGGAATCTCGACTTGATTGCCTCAGATTGATTGGGCCAAACGCGTCATGCCCCTTGTATACGTAAGAGACATGGCTTCTTGGAGTAATTTTGTTTTGTCGGGATAACTTTCAGTCATTAGTTGTACTCTGTGCAAGTTCTTTCTGATGCTAACATTTGAAATTATGTAGCAGGATATGTTTAATAATGTATTCGTGAGATGCAATGCATACGTTTGTCTCGAGTTTTTTGAAAAAACATTAAAACCAAAGATGTATAAGCGTGATATTTGTAAAAACATGCTATTTGTAACAATGTGATGTTTGTAAGAATGAAATACCAACTCAGCATGTTTGGTAAACCTTAAGGAGTCAGGATACCTTTGTGGTGACAGTATGCTCTCGAGCTAACCATGCTTCAATTAGGACTTTCAAGGGTTGTAACGTGGCTTGGTTCACGGTTTAAGAAACAAAGGATAATGGCTCAAAATTTGATTGTACCCACCCCTCTTCGTGATGATCTTCAGTCCTAAGCTCAGTCAACTCAACTTATGCATTCAGGTTCCAAGAGACTTTTGGATTTGCGCTTTTGATAACGATGATGGTTCGTAAGCTGAGAGAACTTTTGAGATGGCAGTCACTTCTTCCTTTTGGTAGTCACAACTTTGAGTTGTTCAAGAATTTATTGACTTCTTTTTTCATCTTTTTGATATCCCTAACTTTTGCCTGAACTGTCTCTTTTGAGCTTACAGTCAGCGGGACGCCTTGATTTTTGCCTAAGTCTTCTTTTTGATTTTTGACTTAGCAGGCTTTTCTTTGTATATATGTTTTTTCCATTTTTTTTTTCTTTTGAAAGATATTGACTGCCTTGTTTGATGATTGATGAACCGTCATTGTCTTTTGGTTGACATCTCCAACACTTCTTTGATGTGTGCGGATGAACGCTTGTGATTGAAACCTTTGTTGAAAGGTGTACTAAATGATTCTCTTAAAATAGAATGCATAGCCAAATTAACTGAGAACTACCCTGCCCCAGGTTATAATCAAAGGTTTTAATTAGTACGAGAAAGAAAACTTCTACTTCTTAGGCTCAAAGGGGTTAACGAGGGATTAACATCCTTATATCTCCACTGTTTAGGAATTGAAACAATGCCTGTATATCATCAGCATAGTCTGTTCAAAAGCATACTATATGAGGTTGCGGTATAGTTCTCGTCATCCTCCCTTAAAAGGCTTACAGCTTAGCAGTAGTTGAGTATCACAAAACATATGCAGAGTAACGACATAATTTAAAAAGAGTGATAGCGAAATAATTTATTCAAGACAAACATATGTAATGCACTGAAGATGATTATTAAAACAAATAATGTCTATCATAATTGGAGTGTTTAAACAAACAGAATAGAAATTGCAAATGAAAGTAAATCTAATGATCTAAAAAGTTCATCCTTCTAGGTATTAATCAATCTTTTTGTGATTAGGCATAGGAGTAGTGATCACCACAGGAGTCTTGGGATGATAGAATTCAATTTCACCAGCATCGATCATGTCTTGAATCTTATTCTTCAATGGCCAACAATCATTCGTATCATGCCCAGGGCTATTGGAGTGATATGCGCACCTCGCATTGGGCTTGTAGCTAGGGGCGGAAGTGTTAGGCTTTACAGGAGGATCCCTTAAAGTAATCAAGTTCTCTCTCAGCAAATGTTGTAATGCCTGAGCCAGCGACATGTTGATCTTTGTAAACTGACGTTTAGATGTATCTGACTTGCGTCTTTGTTGCGGAGCTAGTGTAGAGGTCAGAACTGTCCCCATAGATTGGTTATGTTCATCTTGATCTTTCTGGTCGTACACAGTGTGAGGTTTCTCAGGAGAGTGGCAGTCAATGGTCTTGTCATCGATTAAGTCTTGGATCTTATTCTTCAGTGTCCAACAGTTATTAGTGTCATGTCCAGGACTATCAGAGTGATACGCACACCTTGCATTAGGATTATAACGAGAAGAGGAGGTACTAGGATTCCTCGGAGGATCCTTCAAAGTGATTAGCCCTTTCTTCAGCAATTGTTGCAATGCTTCGGCCAGAGTCATATTGATCTTTGCGAATTGGCGCTTAGGTGTATCTGACTTGTGTCTTTGTTGTTGAACTGGTGTAGAGATTAGAATTGTCCCCACAGATTGGTTGGGTTCATTGTGACCTTTCCGATTGTACCCAGTATTGGCCATATGAGGTTTCTCAGGTGAATTGAAGTCAATGATCTTGCAATCAATGAGGTCTTGGATCATGTGCTTCAACGGTCCACAATCCTCTGTATCATGACCAGGACTGTTTGAATGATAAGCACATCTTGCATGGTACTCGTACCCAGGAGCGGGATTAGCAGGAAGTGAATATGGAGGCAATAGAGTTATCAAGTTCTGATTGAGCAGTTGTTGCAGAGCTTGAGACAGCGGCATATGTAATGGAGTAAATGACCGCTTAGGCTTGGATCTCTGATTATCTTGACCACCTTGATACTTATATTGATTCTTCTCCTTCTCGATCAGAAGTGCCTTCAATTCTTCTTGCCCCTTGGCCAAGTGAAAGATTACTTTTTGGAACTGGTTATTCTGAGCTTGAAGATTTTTGACACATTGTTCGAGATCCATCTTTCTTACTGAAATAAACAGCGGAAAGATGAGGCATTTGTTTTTATGAAACCTGTGATGCGATGTTTATGAATGCATGTGCAATACTTTCAAGGATCTTTAGGCATTTAGTTAACAACATTAGAAAATGATTTGACCGCGTCCTTATTTGAAGAAATCTGAACTTTGTCTCTGAACGTCTTTCTTTGAGAATCAAGCTCACCATATCGAGTGGGTCATCGCCTCTGATTCGGGACACTTCTGAATTTGAAGATACATGGCTAGAGGAAAATAAATCCTCTTGCCCCTTGATAGGTACTGAGTCTCTTAATTGGAAGGCATGCGGCTTGAGAAAAATAAATCCTCTTGCCCCTTGATTAGGAAGTCAACCTTTGATAAGGGCACCTGAAATTGTGCGTCCTAAATTCCTAAGATCCTTGAAAGGGTTAGTTAAATCATGTTATGCTTATGATGTCATGATGTCATGATGTTATGCGAATGCAGTTCATTAGGCATAGTGTGGGGTAGTAAGGACAAACAAGTCCTTTTAACAAAACCTGCAAGGAAACGAAGGTTAGTAGCAAACACCAACAAGTCACGCAGGTCACACAAGTCACACAATTTTGCCTTATGGTTAGGCTTGCACGTGGTCCAGAGGTATGTACCCTTCTTCCTTTCGTTTAGTTGGTTCATCCTGTCCTAAAAAGTAACCAGGTTCTATGGTGCTCATATCCCTGATCTTTCTCGTGGGCATTGTCTCAACATAGCACTCAATCGGCCAGCCAAAAGCATCCCTTGAGTCCAATCTCAATGAGTGTAGCATCGAGTATCAACCGGCTCCAGTCAGGAATCCGAAGCCAGCTATCTCGCTACTTCCTATAGGCCAAAGTCAAGTTCAACTAAGGTTCTAAAGGCGAATTAGTGCTCATGACACCACGCGGTAGCCAAATGTCTCCTCGATCATATTCAAGGGCCATCAGGACAAACCAAAGCGTCGCACTAACGGTGGCCACCAGTTCAACCATAACGATACATGTCGTACAGCCTCCCTGGTCTCATGCCACATACCTAAGGTACACTAGATCCGGGTGTAGGACCTTTCACACAGCAGAATTCCCAAAACAGCCTTGAAAATTAAAACAAGCAAAACAAACAATAGAAAACAATTAAAGTGAATCCTAAACTTTTAAGGTAACCCCTCTTTTATCGAATTTTCTCCCCAGCAGAGTCGCCAGTTCTGTAATACGGTGAACTGACTTTTTATTAATCGGAATGTCGCGGTAAGCAAGAGTCGCCACCGACTTTTATTTTATCCAAACAATATTCGGAAAGGCAAAAAGAAACAGAAAAAAAACCTTTTAAAGAAATCTGAGTTCGGGGGGTAATTTATGCAAAGGGAAGGTGTAAGGCACCCTTTGCATCCATGGTTTTCCATGGGCTCTTAATTGCTTTGCTTGCTCGTTTGTTTAGAAAATGTAGATGAAAGAGATAGGGACGCGTTGCCCTTTTGAAAAATTATGAGAAAGAATATAATGAAAGTTTGAGCATTGCAAGGCAATTAGGGGCAATTACCTTAAACTCAGATGATAAGTCTCTTTTTAGCCTTTCAGAATGAAAGGGTCTATCCTTGCCATAAGAGGGCAGGAAGCCTTTCGTTTGGAGGTTGAAGGGTCGTCGAAGCATCCTTTGCCATAAGACTGTCCCATGCCATAGAAGGGCAGGTAATCTAAGGCAAGGATCAGAATAAGCCATTTTTCGTTAGGCAACCAGAAGATACCTCAGCCTTTTTTCGTAGGCAACTTCCGAGGGTCGAGGTCATTTGTGTATCGAAGGCAGCATCATTTAGGGTCGTGACCTTTCTATCGAGGCAACATGGCTGAGGTATCCTCATATTCGAGGGACATGGCTGAGGTATCCTCGTATTCGAGGGACTTGGCTTATTCTGCAAAAACACAAGGCAACAGGCAACAAGGCAACAGGCAACAAGGCAACAGAGAGGTTACCCAAAAGCGTGCGTGTGTGCACCAATCACGTGATTATATTCAATTATATTATCTTGTAAATTAGCGATTCTAAATTCAATTCATGGTTGCCACTCCCTATTTTACTAACCACGCAGATAATATAAGGCAAGAAACAGTAATATGGGGGAGGGAAATTGTAACCAGCGGATCCCTTAATAGGGTTTGACATAAGTAATAATAAACAAAGAAAAATACCAAGGTTAGGGTTTTAGGGTTACCAAAAACGTAGCTTCGGCGGTCATCAAACCCTGAAAATTGAATAGGAAGAATAAACAGAAGAGGGTGAGTGTATGGCTAATTCAGTGAGAATTAAAGTTAACCCTAACTTAATAAAAAATGTCAAAGAGAAATTAAATATGAATAAGAACTTAGCTTCGCATTTGATCTGATAGGGTTAGTAGTCGGGAGAGATCTCAGGGTTAACCCTGAAAAAGGCAAAGGCAAAAAGAAGGAGTGAGTGCAAAAAGAGTCATTGAATTTCGAGGTTAACCCTAATTTGATGAAAAGCAAAAATTAAAAGTAAAATATTATTTAAATAAAAAAAAGGATTAGGACTTAGCTTTTCGATTGCCAGGGTGCGTAGTCGGAATGCATTTGAAAACAACCCTGAAAAGGCACAGAAAAAGAAATATATTTAGTGTAGGTGCGATCTTCGGAAACCCCGACTAGGGTACAAGTTAGCCATAGTTAATAGAATACAAATAAATTACTAATTGTTGGTTTTCAACCCAATTAATTAAATCGGTGAAAATCGAGTTTCAATTAAATTACCTAATCCTAATGTATATTTTAATCAATTGATAAAAATTAATTAACAAATAAAGCAAATGATATAAATAAATTAAATTGATTTTAAACATTTAGAATAAAATTATTTAATGATAATAGTATTAATAATAATAATAATAATAAAATAAATATATTTTTATTATATATATAAAAAAATAAAAAAATAAAAAGTTAAAAAAAACAAGTTTGTTTGTTTTCTAAAAAAAAACTTTTAACAAATTATTTAATAAAATAAATTAAAAGACTTAGCTAATGATTCAGTGTGTTGAGCCTGTGAGAGACTATGGTATGTCTGCAGTCTTGCGGACGTTGGATCTGAGCTTGGCTTAATCTGATGGCTTCCAGTGGTCGATCGCTGAGGGTGCATGATAAGCTTAGGCGAGTGCGTGGGTACTGAATCTGTCTGCAAGGTTTAAACAGGAAATTGAACAAAAATAATACAGGGAGAAAGGGTTCGAACCCGTGCCCTTGCCCATTGAACCTTTGGACGCTTCCTCTTACCGCTGCGCTGTTTTTCATTTGTTGATAATTAGACAACCAATATATAATATATTAAAAGAACTTATCCAAGCATTTGAAACAGAATTCGCGCGCCTAAAGCTTCTTCATCCTCGTTCCCAGACTCAGTTTCAAACCAGGCTTTTACCTACGGACCTCGCGCGTAGCCATAAGTCTTGGCCATCAGAACCTGCAAATCAATAGCAATAAACGCAATCGAATGGTCCCTACCTATCATAGATCATCTCACGAATCCATTAGGCTTGGTAATTTAACCAAAAATCGCTCTTAACCGAAATCCCCCTTTTTATGGAATATGAACCCTAATCATGGTGGATTCACCAATCAGCAGCAAAACTCAAATTAAACAAAACAGGTAGTCCACAAACAAGATTATAAACAATAATAAACATTCAAAATTGATTTATGATGCACATATGAATGAATTTTGACTTGAAATTTTGTGAGACAAACCGTGACTTTACAAGATGATCTCCAGCGTATTTTAGTCGATGATGAAGACTGGATTACACTCAGAAAACTCCAGAGAATCGACTTAGGTGCTTTGTTTGGTGTAAATCGAACCAAGTCTTTGCCTTCTATCCTTCTCTGTTTCACGATATTTGCAAGCTGTTGATAGGGTTCTGCAGTCTCAAAAATTTCGTCCCCGAGGTCTGGAAATCTTTGCTATATATAATGACTCAACTTAGGTTAACAATTATAGGGTGAATCTTGGTTAATTGGAGATTTGATTCTTGATTGATCCATGATTACAAATATTTCCAATTTTGCTTAATTTGCTCATTCTATTAACCATCTCAATCTTCACGATTCTGAATCAGTAATAAGGAATTTTGGATAATTAAATCTGATTGGGAATTAAAGCCATATAAAATCTCCCATCTCTCCTTCAATTATTTTGATTTAAATGGTTTTTAAATGAATAAAAATTCACTAAAAAAATAATAAAAACCAATTAATTATGGGATTGGGCTTGGACCCTCTTAGTGACTTAGGGAACAAGTTTGGATCATAAAATAATGGGCTCCATTACAAAAAGATTCATTTTGGAGCCTTTTATTTCACATTTTTTCCTCACAAATCGTCCAACTTTGACAAGGTCTATCTCCCTCAATTTTTGAGGTATGGAGGTGTTCTAGGACTTTTTAGAAACCTTAGAGAGTCCTCTAACCAGTGTCTTTGGTCTCATATCAAAATCATTTTCCATGCTCCTTGTGTATCCTTTTGAAAAAAATGACTTTTTGTTGACCTTTGAAAAGGACCTATAATGTTTTGGTCCATATCTCTCAAATGAAGCATTTTTAGACTTGGCATGTGAGACACAATTTTGTAGAGAATCAAATTTCCTTTAATTTATGACGTTCCATGTGAGAGTTATGGCTGGTCAAAGTTCAGTTGACTTTTCCTGTACAAAACCCTAATTTAGAAACTTTTTGATTTGTTGATTTTTGATCTTTCCTTGATGAACCATGATCAATTCTTGATCAAATGGTGAATGATACTTCAATATGAGGATCTTGACAAAAATCCAGGAGTTTTGACTTTATTTTGACCATAGTTGACTTTTTAGGTCAACAAGTCGACTGTTGACTTTCTGAACTTTTGAATGACCAGAGCTTTGAGATAGGTATTGATACTTGTCATGGAGATAGTGTGAGATGTATTGAGCCATATGAGATGTCTTGGAGTCATTGATTCACTGATTTTCCTTTGAATAAGTCAAAACCTAGTTTCAGAGCCTTGTATAGGAGAGTGTGTCTATGAGCTTTTGCATATGGACTTGAAGCTTGAATAAGAGAAATACTGTGGGCAAATTTTGGGGTATGACACATATCATGATCATGTGCATTCAATAAAATCATGGGACGCTTGCATATTTAAATTTTGTGATCCTTTTTCTTTCTTTCTTCGCTTTCAAATAGCTATGTTTTTTCTTCACACACACTCACATAATTAACATGCAGATTCACATACACTCTGGATCCAGTCAACAACGATTCTGCTATTGCCCGTCATGACTTTGAAAGTCCGATCTACCAAACTGAGGACGAAAGTGAGGAAGATTGTGAAGTGCCAAGAGAACTTGCAAGGCTGCTAGAACAAGAAGACAAGGCCATACAGCCTCACGAGGAGCCAATTGAGGTCATCAACTTGGGCAGCAACGAAGAAAAGAAAGAAGTCAAAATAGGGGCTGATTTAGAACACAGCGTCAAGCAAAGACTGATTCAAATGCTGCGAGACTACGTCGAGATATTCGCCTGGTCCTATGAGGATATGCCAGGCCTTGACACGGACATTGTAGTTCATCGCCTACCAATCAAAGAAGGTAGCACTCCAGTCAAACAGAAACTACGAAGGAGTAGGCCTGATATGTCAAAAAAGATCAAAGACGAGGTTGAAAAACAGTTCAATGCCGGATTCCTAAAAGTTGTAAGTTATCCTCCTTGGATAGCTAACATCGTCCCTGTACCTAAAAAAGACGGGAAAGTCAGAATGTGCATGGACTACAGAGATCTGAACCGGGCAAGCCCCAAAGATGATTTCCCTCTACCACACATCGATGTACTGGTTGACAATACCGCACAATGCAAGGTATTCTCCTTTATGGACGAATTCTCAGGGTACAATCAAATCAAGATGGCACCCGAAGACATGGAAAAAACAACCTTCACAACACCCTGGGGAACCTTTTGTTACAAAGTAATGCCCTTTGGTCTGAAAAACGCAGGAGCAACCTATCAACGTTCAATGGTAGCGCTATTTCATGATATGATTCATCAAGAAATAGAGGTGTATGTCGATGACATGATTGCAAAATCCAACACCGAGGAAGAACATCTGGGTCATTTACACAAGTTGTTTGACAGACTCAAGAAATACAAGTTGTGACTGAACCCAAATAAGTGTACCTTTGGAGTAAGATCCGGCAAACTCTTAGGTTTCATCGTCAGCAGCAAAGGTATTGAGGTTGATCCCGCCAAGGTTAAAGCCATTCAAGAAATGCCTATACCTCGTACCGAGAAACAAGTCAGAGGATTCTTGGGACATCTAAATTACATCGCCCGATTTATTGCCCACATGACTACTACTTGTGTGCCGATCTTCAAACTATTGAAGAAAGATCAAGTGGAAAGGTGGAATGACAAATGCCAGTTAGCCTTTGACAAAATCAAAGAATATCTCCAAAAACCTCCAATCTTGTTGCCACCTGTGGAAGGCAGACCTCTGATAATGTACCTAACTGTGTTAGAAGACTCAATGGGGTGTGTACTAGGACAACATGACGAATCCGGCCGAAAGGAGCACGCAATCTACTATCTTAGCAAAAAGTTTGCCGATTGTGAAACAAGATACTCACTACTCGAAAAAACTTGTTGTGCCTTAGCTTGGGCGGCTCGCCGACTAAGACAGTACATGCTAAATCACACCACTTTCCTAATCTCCAAGATGGATCCCATCAAATACGTGTTCGAAAAACCTGCTCTCTCTGGAAGAATAGCGAGATGGCAAATGATCTTAACAGAATATGACATTCAATACACTTCACAAAAAGCAATCAAAGGAAGTGTGGTAGCTGATCATCTGGCTCATCAAGCAGTGGATGATTATCAAGCATTGAACTTTGACTTCCCAGACGAAGACATTATGCTAGTCAATGACTACAAACAATCAGGACCAGAAGAAGGACCCGAGCCAGGATCCCGGTGGACTATGGTTTTTGACGGAGCTTCTAATGCACTTGGCAATGGCATCGGAGCTGTGATCATTTCCCCCGCAGGAAGTTACACACCGTTCACTGCCAGATTATGCTTCAATTGCACTAACAATATAGCCGAATACGAAGCATGTATTCTGGGTCTTAAAGCTGCAATCGATCTAAGAATCAAATTCCTGGAAGTCTACGGAGACTCGGCCTTGGTAATCTACCAAGTCAAAGGGGAATGGGACACGAAGCACCCGAATCTAATTCCTTACAAAGAATATGTGCTGAATTTGATTCTTTACTTCGAAGAAATCACTTTCGAACACATCCCACGCGAGGAAAATCAACTAGCTGATGCTTTAGCTACCATGTCATCCATGTTCAAAGTCAGATGGGACAACGAGGCGCCTATGATCACCATTTACAGGCAAGATGAACCATCCTATTGCAATGAGATCAATACCGAAGGAACCGAGGAAAAACCATGGTTCCATGAAGTAAAAAGATATCTCGAGGCTCAGGAGTACCCTGAAGGGGCATCCATTAATGACAGAAAGTTTCTAAGGAGGTTTGCTGCCAAATTCTTTCTAAGCAATGGAACCCTATACAAACGCAACCATGACTCGACTTTACTTCGCTGTGTAAACAAGAAGGAAGCAGAACAGATCATGGAAGAAATACACAATGGTGCCTTCGGTACTCATTCCAGTGGACATACAATGGCTAAAAAGATCCTGAGAGCAGGTTATTACTGGTCTACCATGGAAACAGACTGCCATCATCACTCCCGAACATGTCACAAATGCCAGATATACGCTGACAAAGTACATGTCCCTCCAGTTCCATTAAGCGTCCTGACGGCTCCTTGGCCTTTTGCAATGTGGGGTATTGATATGATTGGAGAAATCAAACCTACTGCCTCCAACGGACATCGCTTTATCCTGGTCGCTATTGACTACTTCACAAAGTGGGTAGAAGCAGCTTCATTTGCTTCTGTTACCAAGAATGTGGTGGCCCGGTTCATCAAATACAATCTCATTTGTCGGTATGGCATCCCTGAACGGATTATCACGGACAATGGCACAAATCTAAACAACAGAATGATTACTGAACTTTGCACACAGTTCAAGATCAAGCATCATAATTCCTCTCCATATCGACCAAAGATGAACGGCGCGGTGGAAGCTGCCAACAAGAACATCAAGAAAATCATACAAAAATGACAGTAACCTACAAAGACTGGCATGAGATGTTGCCTTTTGCTCTTCATGGTTATCGCACATCTGCGCGTACTTCAACAGGGGCAACTCCATTCTCCTTAGTCTATGGTATGGAGGCAGTTCTTCCAATTGAAATTCAGATTCCTTCCCTAAGGATTATGAAAGAAGCCAATCTAGACGAAGACGATTGGATTCAAACACGGTTGGACCAGATAAACTTGATTGATGAGAAAAGGCTCGCAGCTATTTGTCATGGTCAGCTATACCAAAAGCGTATGATCAAAGCCTTCAACAAAAAAGTCAAAAGTCAAGCATACCAAACTGGTGGCTTGGTTGTCAAACGCATCATCTTACCACAAGGTGATCCCAGAGGCAAATGGACTCCCACCTACGAGGGACCATTCATAATCAAGAAAATATTCTCCGGCGGCGCCATGTTGCTTACCACCATGGATGGCGAGGATTTCCCACATCCTGTGAATGCTGACATAGTCAAAAAATACTTCTCTTAAAAAGAAAAAAACAACTCGCTAAGTTGAAAACCTGAAAGGGCAACTTAGGCAAAAAAAAAATGAGCGTCTCGGTGGATTGAAAACCCGAAAGGGCGGTCCAGGCAAAAATTAGAGACTAAACAAATACTATCCCGGTAGGCTGAAAACCTGAAAGGGCGGCCTAGGCAAAAGTTAGGGAATGAAGCATACAACTGTGTTCCGTTCAGCTGCCTACTCACCATCAAGATTCAACACCTCAAAGACACCGATCAGTCCAATCACTTTCTTCCAACAAGTGAGGGATGAGATGCTCGAAGACAGATTGGCAATAGCAGAGTTGAAACTTGACTGGATCATTTTCACATAGCTATTTATCTTCATAAATATTTTCCAAAACTTTCTGACAGTTTCCTACTTCTAGGATTGTTGTCTCCCTGTGCTAACCAGCCTATCATGGCTCTTTTTCAAAAATCAATGCAGCTTAGGCTCAAAAATCACTATTTTCACTTTTTCTGTTTTAAATACGTAAGCGTCCCAATGATAATTTTGAATGAACATGTGCATTTGAATATGATTGATGTTTACCAGGAAAAACAGGAATAGCATTCAAGAAATGTCCCAATTATCTGGACATCATTCCATCAGAAGAAAATCCCCAAGAGGAGCGCCTTTCTCAGCAAATTCCTCAAAAAGATTTTCTCTTCAAAAGAAGTCTTATCCCCCAGCAGGGTTGTTCCAGATTACTATCTTCAGAAGGTGTGATCCCCGCACCCGGACTTGGTCAGATAGTGCATCGGAGGATTATGCATCTTCCTCATTCCCATTTGAAAGGGCATCAGAACTTCCAGCTACCTTTCATTCCCAAGAGATATTCAAAGATCCTTCAACAGAATACCAGGGTTCTCAAAGAATTTCCCCAGCCAAGGGTACTCAAACAAGACAAAAGATCATCAACAATCACAATATAGTCATATCCAGATGACTAGCGGAAATTTATTTTCCCAAATAGAAGCTCGACATACGTCACATTCATACATCACATATTCACATTCATACATCACACATTCATATTCACATTCATACATCATGCATCATGCGCATATTCATACGCATATTCATACACAACATAACCTGCATATTTCTCCTTCAGCTCGAGAATATCTCACATTGCATGCATATTGCATATCACTAACTTGATTTTTCAGGTAGACGGATATCTTCAACAAAGATGTTCTCAATCACATGCAGTGTTCACCTGAATTCCATGAACGGTTCTCTCAGATATAATCAAGCCGAAGATTCATTCTGATCACTTACCAACTCAAAAACAGACATCACAGATCTAAAGTTGATACCTCAGACGGTTCCAGAACGATCTAGCATTACAGATCTAAAGCGATACCTCAGACGGTTCCAAAACGATCTAGCATCAAAGATCTAAAGCGATACCTCAGACGGTTCCAAAACGATCTAACATTGCAGATCTAAAGCGATACCTCAGACGGTTCCAGAACGATTTAACATTGCAGATCTAAAGCGATACCTCAGACGGTTCCACAACGATCAACTTCCAAAATCTAAATCGGAAAAACTTTGGACAAGTTCCGTAACGATTATCTTCCAAGACTTAAAGCGGTAACCTTGGACGGTTCCGAAACAGTCAACACAAAGACTTTCAAATCCTTCATCAAGATATAATCAATGGATTCATTCTGATGAACAAACCCTCAACCCATTTACCAGGTGGCATCTGAAAGCCCATCTCAGGTAATGTTCCAATCTGCCAACAACATTTCGCAGACGACATTCAAATGCAACTTCCAACATCTCTTCTGATCAGGGTAAGTGCAAATTTTCAGGGCATCTAAATATTCAATCATCTTCTACCTTCAGATTTCAGACAATCTCTTCAGGTTTAAGAAGATTGAATAGGGGCAACTGTTATACCCCAAAATTTGCCCGCATTATTTTTCAAGAAAACTCCAATCTGAAAATTAAAAGTCTCATATAATCATGGATTTTTATTTCAACAAATATCCTGACATATGAAATACTTAGTTTTTAGAATTTTTCTTATACAGTAATTTGGCTTGCAGTTGAATTTATTCTTACGCAAACGCCAAATACTGTTTATTACTTCACACATGCTATTTATTTATTTACAGATAAATAGTACTGACACAATTGGTACAGAGTTAAATCTTTTTGCAGGCGCAAAATCAGGAAACTCAGACTGTACTAGTAACAGTAAATATTAGTTATTTATTATGTCTGTGTTTTTCTAACAAGTCATGAAAATAAACTTTCATTTTTCACATAGAACATAAAACAAAAACAACCAAAAAAAATTAACTTTAGACTGTTGATTTTTCACTTTAACTGCTGCTTCAGTACCTGAACAGTCAGTTGACAGCCAAACTGCTGGCAGTACAATTCTCAGTGTTTTGTACCATCAATCAAATCAATCTTTCACAATTCAAAATTCCAAGATTTTTGTTCTAGATGTCTTCTGAATATCACGCGATTAGCAGAGACTCAACACTGCACAAAAATCAGGTACGCTTAACTGTCTCCTACATAAACAGTCCCTGACTAGGGTTTTCTTGTTTTTACAGGAGAAACAAGTTTTTGAGAGCTCAAATGGATTTCATACACATCCATATATCTCAAAGTACCATCATACAAATTTTCAAACTTCAATTCACTCAGACGCACCGTCAGCAGCTCAAACAGTCAACAGACGACCCGTTTGACCAAAAAAGTCAACAGACAGTCAAAAATGAAATTTTTTGTCAAAGTCCATATTTTGTCAAAGGATTCATCATTTGATCATTGGATGATCATAATTCATCAAGGAAAGATCAAAAATCAACAAAACCCTAAGATTCAAAATTAGGGTTTTTGCCTGAAAAGTCAACTCAACTTTGACTGATCATAACTCTCTCATCCTTCATCCAAAAAATTCAAACCAAAGCTTATTTTGAAGGAAATTCAATTATCTTTCAAATGCCATTGATCCCATGGTCATTGGATTCACCATTTGAAAAATATGATCAAAGACATTACAGGTCATTTTCAAAGTCAACAAAAAGACACTTTTTTCAAAAGGACATACAAGGAGCTTCAAAAATCATTTTGACATGAGACCAAAGACATTGGTTAGAGGACTCTTTGAGGTTTCCAAAAAGTGCAAGATCTCCTTCATATGACAAAAATTTAAGGATTTACACCTTGTTGAAGTTGGCTAAATTTTGGAAAATGCATGAAACCAACATTGCTCAAAAATGCATTTTTTCCAAATGGGGCCAAGTTTTCATGGTTCAAACATCTTTGCCATGTTATTATGGGCCTCCCACGACCAAGACAAGGCCCACACCTTTTTTATCCATTTTTGGCATAATTTTATCTTATTTTAAGATTAAATTAAAAGGAAAATGGATGGATAATGGGTAGCTTGATTTCCAAGCATGACTCACCCAAGGAATCTTCATCTTTCTGCAGAGAATTGAAGAGCAAGGCAAGAGAAGTAAAGGAGAAGAAGACTTGGTCAAATATTCAAGGATTTTTAATATTTAAAAATCAAACTTTCAACCAAGCAATCAATGCTCTTAGCTTCACTTCCAAGCAGCCCTTGGCCTATAAAAGAAGTGGAATACATCAACAACAAACACACCCACGAAACATAGCAAGAGTATAGCAAGAAAACTCATCAAATTTCTCAAAATTTCCATACACTTTGTAATTTTCAAATTCAATATTCCAATCAATATCAATACAAACCAATCATTCCAATCATCTCCTGGGATCTAATATAGTAAGTTAAGATCATAATTCATGGTTACATGTACATAAAACTCATGCTTTAAAAAGTTACATATTCATGTATTTTTCTAACTTTCGAATCTCATAACTAAGCATGTTTTAATGCCAACTAACGCTTCTAACAAGTTGCTAAGATGGTTTAGGGAAGATTTGAACCCTTACATGCAAGTCTTAACGTGAGAATACACATGTGCCATTCTTGAGGTTCCAAATATGTGAACTTTCGAATCCCATGATGCAGGCGTTTTTAGCCAAAACTAATGCCACCATCGTGTTCAGGAGGTCATTTTAAGTCGACCTGGGTGCCCCTTGTTTTTGTTAATGACCATTTTTGTAGGTTTTTGAAAGCATGAAAAATCTGAAGCAAAATCCGCGCAGGTAAAGTTGTAGGAAAATCCGCAGCAAATTCCATAGGTAAATTGAAGAAGATGATGAATAGTGATGAGGACCCTTTGACTGCACGCGTGGCCTGTCCTCATCTTTCTATTCGCCAGTCAACTGAACGTGGGTCCCACGCTGGACTCTCAAAGTCAGCATGATCTCATGCTACACCTCTAATCATGTGTGCCATGTGACTCAAAATCTCAGCCCTTGATCTCCACTAAAAATCAATCCAACGCATCAGACAAGCAGCCCTATACCATGGACTCTCAGATTAACCACACCTGATCAGTATCCTTTTATTTTCTATTTTTTATTTTAATTTCTTTGTTAAATTAATTTAAAATAGTTTTAAAAATCCAAAAAATACACAAAAAATATTTTTAGACTTCTAAAATAATATATTATTTTCTGAAATAAAAATATTTTATTTTTCTTCAAAATTTCAATATTTTGCATAATTAATTAGTATATATTTATATATTTGCTTTTTAATTATTCTAACCAATCAAAAAATCATAAAAAAAATTGTTCTTAATGTTAAATATTGTTTATATATTATAAACTAATTTTGTACATATTTTGAATAATTTTCTTTTTAAGTTTTAATTATTTGTATAATTATTTGTATAATTATGTATTAATTAGCTTAATCAATTTCAAAAATCCCAAAAAAAATTAGTTTTGTTTTAAAATTAATTGACAAATATTTTGTACATATTTTAAACTTAATTTCTAGGTTTAAATCTATTTTCATCTTTTTTCTTCATTTTAATTTAATTAATCATGCATTAATTATAATTAAAATCAATCATAAAAAAAAATCCAAAAATATGCCTTTTATTTTTATTGCAATTTAAATTCCTAGATAAATGTATAGGATGTCAAGTTCATGTAAATAGGCTAGTTTACATTTCCTGCAAAATCGATGTAATAGCGTAGATTTACTTTCCGCACTTTACATTTCCGCATTTTAATTTCCAGCAAATATAAACTGCGTGTATGTCAAAGATAAAATTGAACCGTTAGATCACTAACTTCAAAGATAAAATATCTGAATACAAACACAATCACACTTGCACCTCTTAAGGTAAATCCCTTCTCATTCTTTTCAAAATCAAAGTCAAAATTCTACTATTTTGAGTACAAAATCGAACCTTGCGTTTATATCCGGTGAAAGGATAGATTTTTAAAGGAAATAAGGATAAAGACCTTACAACTCAGGGTAGACCTCCTAGTTTGCTTGCTCAAATCAAAACAAACAAAATTCTCATACACTGCTGTTTTTCAAAACAGAACTTTCAAAAAAGACAATACTTTGTATACATCCAAACACGGGTTATTACAAAGTTAACGTTCTTTTCAAAACATCTTTCGAAAGATAAACAAGCATTTTGTATACATCCACACACGGATCATTACAAAATTCAAATTACAAAGGTATTTGAAACCACATATGAGCAATTTCAGAGCAATTGAAAAGTGATCGAAAAACAAGTGAGCTAAGCAAACTTAAGAGCCCATGGATAACCATGGATACAAAGGGTGCTAACACCTTCCCTTTGTATAACCTACCCCCTTACCCAGAATTTCTTAAAGGTCTTTTTCCCGTTTCTTTTATAAACCTTTCCTTAATTGGATAAAATAAAAGGTCGGTGGCGACTCTGTGAATTTTCAAAAATGCGAAAGCATTAAGCGATAAAAAGAGTCAGTTCACGTATCTCTACAGAACAGAGGTATGGCCCGGGATTAAAAAATCGGAGGTCCACAGTACCCTAATCAGGGTTTATGAAGATCATGCCCTACACTGATTGTTTCTTTTCTGTGCCTTTTCAGGATTGTCTTTTCAAGTACCTTCCGACTACGCGCCGCGTCAAATACGAAGCTAAGTATTCATTTAAATTTCAAAGTTTACTTTGTTCTCCTTGATTTTAGGGTTTGCCCTTATATTTTGAACTGTGCATACATTCATTCCATCTATTTTTCTGCCTTTGCCTTGCCACTTTCAGGGTTAACCTTGAGGCTTCCTCCGACTGTCAACCATGTCAGATCAAATCAAAATGCAAAAGCTAAGTACCCTTTTATTTATCTATTCTTAATTTCTTTATCTCTTATTTTTATTAGGGTTAACCCCAATTGACCACCGAACCGATAATGCACTCACTCTTCTGTTTATTCTTTCTTGTCAAATTTTCAGGGTTTGTCGACTGCCAAAGCTACGAGTATCGGTAACCCTAAACCCTAACCATGATATCTTCTTTTATTATTACTTATGTCAAACCCTATTAGGGATCCGCTGGTTTCATTGTCCCCTCCCACATATTGCTATTGTTTTTGCCTTATTTTATCTGCGTGGTTAGTAATTTAGGGAATGCAACTTTAAATTGGATTAGCCTCACTAATTATAAGATAATTTAATCGAATTAATCACATGATTGATGCACCCACGCACACCTTTGGGGTAACCTCTCTGTTGCCTTGTTGCCTGTTGCCTGTTGCCTTGTGTTATGTTGCAGAATAGCCAGTCCCTCGAATACGAGGATACCTTAGCCAGTTGCCTCGATTAAGATCATGGTCCCTAATGATGCTGCCTTCGATATGCATGATCTCGACCCTCGGAAGTTGCCTACGAAAAAGGCTAAGGTATCCTCTGGCTGCCTACGAAAGGCTATTCTGATCATTCCCTTAGACTACCTGCCTCTCTATGGCATGGGTCAGTCTTATGGCGAATGATAAAGCGATGACCCTTTAACCTCCAAATGAAAGGTTTCCTGCCCTCTT
The DNA here is from genome assembly GCF_029867415.1 of Vicia villosa. Lineage (NCBI taxonomy): Eukaryota > Viridiplantae > Streptophyta > Magnoliopsida > Fabales > Fabaceae > Vicia > Vicia villosa. Next base: position 144,940,817 of record NC_081183.1, read on the forward strand.
ATGGCAAGGATAGACCCTTTCACCCTGAAAGGCTAAAAGAACAGATTCTCAAAATTATAAGGTAAATTGCCCTTAATTGCTTTGCCTTGCTCTAAAACATTTTCAATATTCTTTCTCATAATTCTTCAATATGGCTACGCTCATTTACGAGCTAAAGTCCGTATTCATTTCTTCTACATTTCTGAAACAAAGAGAGCAAAGCAAATTAAGAGCCCATGGAAAACCATGGATGCAAAGGGTGCTTTTTAAACCTTCCCTTTGCATAATTTACCCCCCGAACTCAAAATCTTTTTAAAAGGTATTTTCCTGTTCTTTTAGCCTTTCCGATATTTGGATAAAATAAAAGTCGATGGCAACTCTTGCTATCCGCGACATTTCGATCGATAAAAAGTCAGTTCACCGTATTACAGAACTGGCGACTCTGCTGGGGATAAATTTCGATAAAAGAGGGGTTACCTTAAAATTTTAGGATTCACTTTAAAATGTTTTCTATTGTTTGTTTTGCTTGTTTTAATTTTCAAGGCTGTTTTGGGAATTCTGATATGTGAAAGATCCTACACCCGGATCTAGTGTACCTTAAGTATGTGGCATGAGACCAGGGAAGCTGTACGACATGTATCGTTATGGTTGAACTGGTGGCCACCGTTAGTGTGACGCTTTGGTTTGTCCTGATGGCCCTCGAATCTGATCGAGGAGACATTTGGCTACCGCGTGGTGTCATGAGCACTAATCTGCCTTTAGAACCTTAGTTGAACTTGACTTTGGCTTATAAGAAGTAGCGAGATGGCTGGCTTCGGATTCCTGACTGAAGTCGGTTGATACTCGATGCTAAACTCATTGAGATTGGACTCAAGGGATGCTTTTGGCTGGCCGATTGAGCGCTATGTTGAGACAATGCCCACGAGAAAGATCAGGGAGATCTAAGCTGGGAGGAGATCTAAGGGCTTAGATCTGAAGACACATGATGTTCTGCTGGAATGGTAGTGCACATGATCAAGATCAGAAATTTAGAAAAACTAATAGAAAGGGTCAGGGATCGAACCTTTGACCCTTAGGTCATCCACGCGCGCACTCACCAACTCAGCCAACACACAACTCTGTTTAAGGAACACACACTACACAATACATTCAGAACGCAACGACCCCCACTAAAAACGCGCGCCCAAATTTGAACTCACCAGTGTCGTAGAGACACGTCATCATCTTCCCCAAACCTACCTGAATTCCTGAACATATTTGCTACGATTTTGCTACAAAAACCATTCGTAGCTACCGAAACCTGGAAAATAGCGATTTGGCCCTCATCATATATAAATGTTTCGCACCCCTCTAGCCCTGTTCGTATCAATCACACGAACTCGCCTATGCCCTCAATTTGTCCTAATTTTACTCCTAACGTAAAACCCCCAATTAAACCCTAAAAAGCTTAAAGCGGACATTCATGGCAAAACGCGATTGAGGCATGTAAACTCCACAAAACAATCCAGAAACAATCAAGATATTGAACCAAGCAAGAATATGCAATTAGATTCCAATGAAGATGCGTATATGGTTCAGATCGAGGAGTTTTTTTGATTGACTTACCTTGACAAATGGGAGGTGATTCTAGGGGTGTTGAAGTAGTGTACCGATCCAATCACCTTCAGAATCAACCGAGGAAGCCTTTGGGACCTTTGAATCTCCTTGAATCCTCTTAATTTGCAAAAGTCGAATGTGAGTTTCTTGAGAATTTTTTGGTTCTTATTCTTATGTCACTGCCCAGAAAACTCAACCCTTATTCGTGTGGCTTCTCTCCCTTACTTATAGTGAACATATTAGGTCAACTAATTTGTCCAAAACCTTGCTTGAATCCAATCTTGCTATTTTGTGAAAATTGATTTTATTTCTTGAATCCTAAGCTACTATATTTGGCCAAATTTGTATAAATCTCCTTCCAATCAATTAATCACGAAAATATATTGTATTTAGTCATAAATATTGATTGGAAATCACCAAAATATATTTTCTACCAAAATATTTGATTTTCCTACTTATTTAAATCATTAAAAATCAATTTTAAATGAAATAAAATTGTATAAAGTCAAATAAAAATGATATTATTCGTGGCATGTGCTTTGGATAACTTATGGGCCAAGTTTAAGTCATAAAAGTATGGGCCTATTTGCAAGAAATCCAATTTGAACCTTCTTATTTCACATTTTGCCTCCAAAAATCACCCAACTTTGATCAATCATATCTCACTCAATTTTTAAGATATGAGGGAGTTCTAGGACTTTTTGGAAACCTCAAGAGGTCCTCTATAAGCCACTTTGGAACATACTTTTTATTTGGAGCTTTTATCTTGATCATATCCTCTTTGCAAAAAAACTGCTTTTGAAGGATGCTTGAAAATGACCTATAATCATTTGCATTATATCTCTCAAATGAAGCATTTCTAGCCCTGGCTTGTGAGAGACAAAGTTGTAGAGAATCCAATTTCCTTCAAAATAGGCTTTGAGTGGGGAATTTTTGATGTTCCATGTGAAAGTTATACCCAGTCAAAGTTGGGTTGACTTTCTCCTAAGAAACCCTAATTTGAACCTTTGTGTATTTGTTCATCTCTGAGTTTCTATTAATGAAATCATGATCAATCTTTGATCAAATGATGGTTATACTCTTATTCACTTTATGTTGACCCAAAATTGAGAATTTTTGACTGTGCTTTGATCATGGTTGACTTTTTAGGTCAAACCAGCTGACCGTGGGTTACTTGAATCATTGAGGGAGCAAAGCTTTGGATTTGAACTTTGAATCATTGTGAATGGAATATGGAAGGCAAATTTTGGGGTATGACACCTTAATCTTGTATAATTTATAAAATTCAATGTTATATGAATTATATAATTTTATTACTTTGTTTATTATTTGAAAAATAAATCTTATATTTGTTTTCTTTTCATCACTTAACTTTTTCAAACACCAAAAAATATATAGCTTTTTTATGATATTTATATCTTTAAAACTTTAGACCATATCATTGTATTTATTTTATGATAATTTTTGTTATAAAATTTGAGAAGAATTCGTATTTTAATTAAACTAATTTTAATTATATTTTTACAACAGTTATTGAATTTTTATTTTTAATTAAAATATTTTAAAATCTTATTTTTGTTAAAAAATAGTTACTCAATTATTTTATGCCCCCATTACATAAAATGTCTGGATCCGTCACTGGATTCCACGTCGTCTTTTTTACTTTCTCAATGGTGTCCATTTCAGTCCTAATGCGAGTGCTGTTCGGGCGACCTTTTTTGTTTCGTCGCATTCTTTTATTGTGTAAAAGAATATCGCCTTGATATTGATTAATATTATTAAGTTTAATAATATTTGTTTTTAAATTACTATTTTTTTATTATTCATATTAAGTTGTATTAATATTGTTATTATGTTTAAAAAAAATATTTTATATTTTTATTAATTTAAAATAATTAAAATTAATTTTAAATCAATTAAATTATTTATTGGATTTTTATTATATATATATATATATATATATATATATATAACAAAAATAGTTTAAATAACAAAAATGAAAAAAAAAATAGCATGTCTCCATATGGATTGGCAACATGCTTTTTGGATCAGAATGGGCCCACCATGTCTCCATTTGGATTGAAGATATGGTCTAAAGTGTGGCATTCTAGGAATTAATTTTCCGAGTGTGGCATATGGGGAATTGTGTTTCACATGTGTGGCATTGGGGGAAAAAATTCATTCCTGAAACCGTCGACAGTTACGAAAATGCTTTATCAGTCACAACCATAACTTAACTTTCAATCTTCTTCTACAGCGATTTTACAAAACTGTTTCTTTTTCAAATGCAAAAACGATTCCTCCTTTCTCTCTTCCTCCGTTCTTCCTCTTCTTCACAGGTTACAAATGGTGTTTGGTGTGATACAGAATCTTTTGTTACCAGTCCAATAACAGCGGATGTCCAACCTTTCTCTCTCCCATCTCCGACAACGATTGTCGCCGAAAAGTGCAATAGGCGGCATCGTCTTTTTGCACTTTTAATTAGTTTATGTAATTGATGATTTTGTGTGTTATTTGTATGTAATTCTTCGGTTCTGATCTGATCTTCGGCGCCAAAAAGAACAAAGAACCCCCCTTTCCATCAAAGATGCAAACGAAAGGGTAATCTTTATCTTTCCCTCATCTATTTCATTCAATTAGGGTGTGTTTGGTTCAAACGAGGGGGAGGGGAGGGGAGGGATTTTAATGGAGGGGAGAGAAGGGGAGGGGAGGTGAGGGAATTTTTTTAATCAGATGGGTGTTTGGTTCAAACGAGGGGAGGGGAGGGGAAGAGAGAGATTTTAATTAAAAATATGTTTGGTTCAGGAGGGGAGGAGAGGTGTTTTACTAATAATTTACATTTTTATCCTTATTATCTTATATAAGTGATACAATACGATATTCAAATGTGAAAATTTTATACATATTTTTTTGTTAGTAAAATTTCTAATATTGAGTGACTAAAAAGTTATAATTTACTACATAACATTAAAAAATTGAGTTCACTTAATTCGAATAAAATATTCAAAAACAAATTAAACTATATGTTGATAACAACTTTGAAATCGTAATGAATTATTTAACACATAAAATACCTAAAATAATTTATTATTAAATATAAATGGTTTAAATCTTTTAATAATATAAATTAATTAATTAAAATGAAAATTTTAAAATTTGATATAAAAGAAAATACGATAGGATACATAACAAAATTAGAAAAAAAAGCATAAATTAACATAAAAGAGTTATAAAAAAAAAATCAAAAAAGTGAAATGATTATGATTTATATTAAGGACAAAAAATTCAAAATAATTTGAAGATGGAGAATAATTATAATAAGTTGATAGAAGCAATTGAGAAAAATCACACATCAGAGAGCAATAATACAAAAGAAAATGTATAATTTTGAAAACTGGGGATATTATAGTAATTATAATAATTTTTAAAATATTAAAATTGAGATTCCCTCCCCTCCCCTCCGAATCCCTCCGATTTGGAGGGATGCAAAAAGTGTGTTTTGGAGGGGTTTTGCTCCCCTCCCCTTCCCTCCCCTCCCCTCATGAAATTTGAACCAAACACATTTAATTAAAAATATTTCCTCCCCTCCCCTCCCCTCCATCTACCCCGAACCAAACACACCCTTAGTGTTAGGGTTTGTTTGCACACTCGCAAATCTGTTCAATTTCGGTTCTCTTTCGGATTTTGAAGTTAATTATTCAATTATAACACTATTATATTTCGCGATATCTAAATTTGTAAAACAATTCTATGTTACAATTATATACGCGCGCTCCACCTTCGTTGCGGCAGACCCTGAATCATATGTTCCAATTGCGATTTCGATGTTTGGCTTTTTATAACAGTGATTCAGCATGTGCATTGAACATGGAGAAACTGCTTGAAACAAGAATTGACGCTGTTGTTGAATTGCGTACAGGGTTTAATGTTCCTTCCGTTCATACCAATGCATATCGTCTAATCAATATTATTGAGGATGATAGGTAAGAGATGGATGTTTCCTTTTGTCAATTGTAATTGAATTTGTTTCAAAACAACTTCTTTTAGCAGTGTTTGGATAATTTTCTTAGCAGTAGATTTAAAGTATATTATATATATATAGGTTATGTGTCTCTTAAATTGTAGTATCCTTACAGGTTAATGGAGACCATGTGGGGTCCGGATGATAAGATTTGTTATCGTGCAAAGGACTATTAGTATTGTTATGTCTCAGATATTTTTCATGCCTTTTCAATTGCATATTTCTAACTTTAAGCTTCAGTGTTTGTGTCAGTTTGCAATTTTGGTTAGTAGTGTTAGTGCTGTGTTGTGCAAGAGTGAGGCTTGAATTTGCATGTGGATGGATTTAGAGTATGGTTTGTACATGAGGTATGGTTTCTATACATATTTTTGTGGAGATTGTTTGTGCATGAGGTATGGTTTCTCTACATAATTTTTTCCTAACATCAATAATGGTAAGAGATATGCAGTCTTCACATGTTCAGTATTTTAAGATATTCTTTAATAATATTCCAATTCAGCCCACTAATGAGAGAAACCCTTATTATAATTAACCCACTTGATGCTGAATTGGAAATTATTAATGTTTCTGATTATTCTGTCATTTTGTTGGCTAAATTTTGGTCTCAGGTACATTTGTTTAATTTCTACTACACATGTCATTGAATCATATTTCAAATAGTGATAGTTATTATTTTCCATCCCAAAATTGAATTAATTTCAAATAGTGTGATTCAATTTATAGGTTTTATGAAAAACCCCTATGAATTGTTCTATTAATTTCAAGTATTTTTTTCTGTTTCAAATCATATATTAGTTATTGTGATCATCAATTGAGTTTTTAAGTCTCTTAAGAATTAAAATCATATAGTTTTGGAAGAATGGTGCACAATTGGTTTGGTACAAGCAATTCACAAATAATGAATTGGAAGACTAATGGTGTTGTTGGCAAAAGAGTGTTATCTTCTAGATCAAACTCTTCATCTGTCACTGTTAGGGGTGCTCGCGGTGCGGTTTGGGCGGTTTTGACGAAAAAAATCATCCGAACCGCAAGAGAAAAAATAGTGCGGTTTGGTTTGGTTCGGTTGGCTTTAAAAAAAAATCCGAACCAAACCAAACCAAACTAATGCGGTTTGGTTCGGTTCGGTTGGTTCGGTTTTTTACAAATATTTTATTGAACCATGCATACACATATATATGACAACATAATTTTATATTTAGACATTCATACACTAACAAATAACAACAAAACTCGTCATATTTTGACAACGATTTTCCATTTAATATGTAAAAATTAAATTAGACAAAAGTGGAATATTAAACATAAAATAATAGCATAAAACAATATAAAAATTATTATAATGAAACAAAAAAATAGAAGAGACGAAAGATTAGTGAAGGTGAAAAAGAAAAAGAAAAAGTGTTGAGAGATTAGAGAAGAAGATGTGCGATAAAAATGAAACTGAAATACGGAACATTTACATAAAAATGAGAAGGTGAAAAAGAAAGAATATAGGAGAGTAAAGATTATAGAAGAAGAGGGAAGATGTATGTGGCAAAGAAGGTGAAATAATGTTATTAGAGATTTGAGAAGATCGGGACTGAAATTATATGTGTAAGGATGAGAAAATTGTTCGTAATCATAAGGCTAATGTATAATAGGTTTAATTTTGGGTTGGATGTGAGTTAAGTAAAATTTAGGTTGTAACATAATGCGGTTTGATTCGGTTTGGTTTGGTTTACAAAATACAAACCGCAAACCGAACCGAACCGTGCGGTTTTGTTAAAAAATGACCCAAACTAATCCGAACCAAATGCGGTTTTTTGCGGTTTCGGTTTGGTTTGGTTTGGTTTGCGGTTTTCTATTGGGTTGGTTTGGTTTTGAGCACCCCTAGTCACTGTTAGCAATGGCCTTACCTCGGCATCGCACGAGTTTCCTGTGACGGTTGGAAACAATGGTATGGATCATGTAATGACGCATTCGCAGCGTAATGATTCTGTAAGCACATTTGTTGCTCCGCGCGCAATGAGCCTCACTATGGCTGAGACATTGGTTCATGGTCCACCGCGTTCTCGCGCACCTGCATAAGTGAGTTTTTGATTACTTAGCGTTACGTTGTTTATTTGGTAAAATGTCATTAGTAGTCCAATGTTTAATTTATCTGAGTATGATTCTCTAGATTTCATTTCCACCTTGAGCATTTTTATTTATGTATTTGGAGACCATGGATTTTTCTTATCATCTGCATACATTTTTAAATCGTTGATTATTGTGCCTTACTTCCATTTCGAAGGGTCTTCAAACATCACTTCTATTTCAAATAGCATATTCTTATGATCATCGGTTGATTTAGGTGTTTAATCTTTCATGAGTGTTTCAATTTCCTCTAACAGGGTACATGTCAACTTTGGTTAGAAACCATTTACCTTTGATTTAAAGGTATGAATCTTTTTCTATATTCTGTTTATCCTTGTGTGTGTATCCTATCATGTACTGTAGCCAATGCAATTACAAGGAAAAATTATACCTTATTTATTGAAGAGATCGTACCTTTAAATTTACTTCCAACCTTGTGAATCTGTATTGCACCATAGTAAAGTATATTTTTCGGCTGTTTTAATAATTGTCAGATTATTTTATTGCAAAATCTAGATTCACTTATATTTATATCATGCTTATAATGTTTCTTAATGTTTAAACGAATAAACTTAAGTCATGTCTAAACGAATTCACATGGAAAGAGTTTTGAAAGAAAAACAAACAGGAAAAGGGTTTCTAAAAGCAGTGGTTGATTTCTTATGGGACAGTGGAAAATGTTCTTATGAACCTGTTTGCATGTGAGTGTTTGTTTTGTGTTTTGGTTAATCATTTATTTTATGATGTTTTTTTTTGTATAGTTTATTTTACATGCATTATATATAATGTAGGAAGTGAAATTTGATTGAAAAATCATAGTTGGATCAATTGTTGGATTTTTGGAAGCAGCTTTGGGAAGTGTTGGAGGTGTTGGTGGTGGAGGAATTTGTGTTCCTATGCTTTCTTTGATCATTGGTTTTGATTCCAAGTCTTCTACAGCAATTTCCAAGTATAAGTACATTTTTTAATCGGTAAAAATCGAACTCGGTATTCAGAGTTTACAACACTCGCATACACACGCGCACTAAGTAGTTGTCAATATTAGCTTGGTTTTATAACTTTGATTTGTGAATGCAGGTATGATTATGGGTGCGGTGTTGTCAACTGTTTACAACAATATGAAGTTTAGACATCCAACGCTAGATATGCCTGTCGCGCGCTAGCAAAAAATGAACAACAGAGTCGCCACTAACATATCTATCCTAAAAGGAAAGGAACGTCACCAAACCTAAAACGAATAAGAACAAGGTCTTACGACCAAAGGTAGGGTACGGAAGTCGGTTACGCGAGGGGAAGGTACTAGCACCCCTCACGCACATCGTACTCAATGGTATCCACCTATGTTTGTTGCTATCTAAAGGGTGTGTTAACTATAAATCTAAAGCTTAATTCAAAGGGAGTACATGCATAAGAAAGAACAGGAAATACGGGGAAAATAAGGTTTATAAATAGTTGTGATCGCTTAGGCCCCGCGACCTAATGCCTACGTATCCTTTTCAAGAATCAGAGCGTCGTAGTTCGGTTCACATGTTTTAGTTTGTATGTGTTTTTTAGTAGACGACGTTACATTCACATTCTAGCATTAGGATAGCAGCTCGTTGAGTGGAGTCTTATGCGTTAACTGTCTGCGATCGAAAGGAAGCAACATATTCGATTAAGAGAAAGAATGCCCTGAATGCAAGAGAGAGAAGAGAATTATTTGTCGAGCATTTTAAGTACCTCCCTTAAACAAGTGAGGTTTGAGCTACTCTTGTTGGTGTTTTTTATGGTTGGGAATTTCAACTCAAGTGATTCCCTTAAACAAGAGATACGAGAGCTTCCATTCCCTTTTTTATTGTTCTGACCTTTATTAAGTATTTTTTAAGGTGTTTTCTTTATATTTTTTCAAGAGAATTAAATTCAAATATTAGTTAAGCGTTTTAATGTTGAAAAGAAAAAGGAATGAGAAACTAGCCTAATTGTCGTGATTTCTACCTAAAGTAAGGGTTTTAAGGGAAATGATTGCTAGCCTAGTGCATGTGAAGATTATGAGTCATAAGATCTAAAGGAATATACAAATTAAAGTCACAATTAGAAGTCAACAACTAACTAACATGATCATATAAGATAGTACAAAAGCATGGAATAAAATGATCCAAAACATGGTACAAAAATTGATTAAAAAAAGACTATTATTTTTGTAAGATTTTATGTGAGAAATTGAATTCTAAATCAAGAAAAAACTAAGATGATTAGCCTAAAACTAATATTTTTTATTCTATGTTTTTATGTCAAAAAGTTTTATAGTCTAAAAGAAAATTAGCAATTTTATTACATAAAGAGTGTGGGAAAAATCTAAGTAAAAAGACTTAAAATTCTAGTAATTTTATGTAACTCAGGGGTGAAAATTGAGTTATGGGGCGTTTTAATAGTTGCAGGGGCTCTGTTTGGTTGTTTGAAGTTGTATGGATCTTGTCATCTTTTTTTAAGTACTGTTTGGTCAACATTTGTGAGCTGCTATTTGTTGCTTAAGATTTTTGTATGTGTTTGAATTTGCTGCAGTAGGCATAGTGAAGGAATTCTGAAAGTGGGTTTGAATACAGTAAGTATTTTTGTGAACCATATGTTATGTTTGGCCTATGTATGCATAGTAAAATGTAGATTCTGGTATGTACTTGTATGAATCAGAAGGTATGTTATAGTTTTTGCTCCCTTATCATGGAATAAGATAGGTTAGTTTGGTTGAGCTGATGTGACGATTTTTGCAATTTATCTGTTCTGAGTTTTTTTAGTTGAATTTTCCTTTGCTTTCAGCTTTGTATTCTTCTCACTTTCGGTTAAATTCCTCTTTTTTCTGCACTGGTTTTACATCATCAATTTGTATATGTGCAGGGCTATTACAGTAGCTTTTGGGCATGGAGTTTTTTTTTAAATGAATGGTGAACAAAAGCTTTGAAGACTTGCCTAGAAACGTGAATGTTTTAAGGATATACTTAAGATAAATTTACAATATATACTCTGCACAGGATTTGTAATGTCAGAGATTTGTAATGGCAATGTTTTTTTTTCCTTTTTTGAATGTGTAGGATTTTGGACCTTAGGAATTGATTCAAGTGTAACGAATTGTAATGTATGAAGTGGCTTCTGAATGCAAGTGTTGACCTTTTGTTATTGTAACAGTGACTTTTGAAATATGCCACTTGAATGTGATGCCTTATACCTCTTTGACTTTGTGTTCAAGAAATAAGGCACTCTATGTTTCCCATTTTGAATTTTGAATTCCCTTGAATGTATGGCATAGGTTCTCACACGAGGCTTGAATCCATGGCATATGGTAGATAAATCTTTAAGTATGGCAACTGATAAGTGCCAAAATGTACTTATTTTGTGTATGTAAATAGTGACACTTATCGATACTTTTGTTAATACCGTTTGAATAATTCCCCGTTTTATGTATAAATACGTATACTTTGTAAATAGTTGTATTTTCATATACTTTTATACCATTTGATAGTTTTTCCTTTGTTTTTATAGGTATTCATGCTTATTGGAGCCTTGAGGAATAAAGTGTCAAAGGCACGGCTTCGATTTCGCAATTTTGGTGAAAGTCCGCTTAGCCACCGTCAAGCGGACTTCCATAGGATCAAAATAAGGATGACCAAAATCATCATTTTGGTTTCCATTCATTCATTATTGGATAGAGCATTTAATAAGCTTTCCAACTCTTCGAACTGGGCGCAATTCGGAGTTACGGTTCTCGAGTTATGGCGAAAACAAAATCTGATTTTTAGCAGACTCCGCTAAGCGGGGGGGTCCGCTGAGCGGAGCTCCAGCGGAGCAAATCAGCGTCTGGATGCAATTTTGAGTCCGCTGAACGGAGGGGGTCCGCTAAGCGGACCTGCTAAGACAGTAACTCGTTAAAAGGAGCCAAAATCACATTTTTAGGTCATGGTTTGGGTATTTTTGAGTCCCAACACCATCAACTTCATTCTTAGATCAAAATTAGCTTAGAAAACAACTTTGGAGGTTGCATAAGGATGATCGGGGGTGGATTGAGCGTCGAACGGAGCTGACAAACCGGGAGATCTTCGGTTCATTTCTCTTCTTCTTTGTGTATTTCTCTTTGGTTGGGTTTGTTTGTATATTTACTTGAATCTTATGTATATTTACTGATTATTATGTTATATTTAACTTGCTTTACGAATCTGTGTTGATGTTATCCTAGATTTTTGCTTTATGCTGGGGATTTGGGGTGCTTTAGAGATATACTTCTTGAATCTTTATCTAGGATGATAATCTGTTGGTTTTGAACTCTAGAGATAGATTTAGAGCTAGCATTCACCGTTTGTATCTGTTCTTAATGCTTTTGTGTTTGAGCGACGCGCGAGAGATCGCCGACACGAGAATACGGATGTTCTCGCGACTTCGCGTTAGAGATAACCTTAGTTGTGAGATGATCTCATTTGTGCTCCAGAGATGGACGCTTATGTGAGAGATACGTGATGACATAGATGAGTATCGTAGGTTGAGTATAACGGGTTGGTAAATGTATGTTTCTGAAGAGTGAATATATTTACATTCCTGATAAGTTATTTCTCTTCTAAGAATGTGTTTATTCTTTTCTTGTCTATATCTTTGTTTACTTTTGCTCATTCAAACCCAAGCTCGAAACCGTAGAAACTGTTGAATGGCATCTCTCCATCTCTGAGGACGATAATTCCTGGATCAATATTTCCAAATCTTTTTTCGTTGCTTGCCCTATACTGCATTCAACAAAATGGCGCCGTTGCCAGGGATGGTTGTGATTGCATCGCAATAGTTTCGTGGTTTTGAGCTTTGTATATAACGTATATATTGTATAGTTTCACGTGTATATATTTACTTGTACATGTTTACTTGTTTATGTTCACCATATAGTTACTTTTATATGTTTGCATACAAGTATACTTTGTTGGTGAATGTTGGTGAAACACATTGAGATCGGAACAGTTCATTATTCAAAATCTTCACTTTTCAACTTGTGAATCCAACATTCACCAATTTTCTCTTTTTGTATGATAATAATTGTATTTGTTCCAAACTTGTACATATGTGTTTGTTTGTGTATATAGTTGTATACTTTCATTTTTATGTTCGTTTAATTGTTGTATATATTTGTACCTGTAATGTTTGTTGAGTAGTTGGTTAGGACACTTTCTTAGGCTTGTGCGGTGAGACGTCACCATGGCATGATTGGAGGAAGCTAATTTCCAAACACCGAAACAATAAAAGGATCGAGCTAACGACGTAAAACAAGTGCTTGTTGGGAGGCACCCCAACGGTTGTAAATGTTGTTTATATTTCTGTTTATGAGGTATTTAGGTGAAGTGGCGAGTGATTGAAACAGCTGGTGCAATTCTTATTTTTCTGAGTTCTGATGTGCCCGCTAAGCGAGCTCAGCTCCGCTAAGCGAGCATAGCATAATTTTGTTTTTCGCTCTGTACCAGTGGGGTTCCCATTCCACTTGGTTCACTCATTTTTCCCACTTTCACCAAGGCTAATTAATAGTAGATACTAGTTTTATTTTTCTAATTCTTGTATTGGTTGTTTGTACTCAAATTTTATTCGGTAATTCGAAGATTTTTGAGGTGATTTTCCAAAGCTTGAGTGTTTCAACTTGCGGATGTATGGTAGGGTATTGTTTTTGAAGTTGTATCATTCAAGGTACTCATTTATCGCTTTCTATAGCATAACATGTTTAAGAAACTTTTCATTTGTACAATTACCATACCATTCATTCTTTTGCATTACTTGCTTGTTGATTGAATCACTTTAGTTCCCAAACCATAAATGTGAGGAAGCTTTCCATTGTTTACATATGCTGGAGGCCACAATCTTTGTTTTAACTAGATTTTATTATGCTTAATCTTTTGTTTATGTTGATTTTGTGAAAGCATGAAAAGGATCAAGGAATTTTGTTTCATTTTGAGCACAACTACCAAAACCAAATAGTCAATTCACCTTGTGAGTGTGTGATCATTTGTTAACCCTTTTGAGCCTTTTTGTCAGTGTCCGTGTTGTTTTTGCTAAATGCTTATCTTTGAGTGTTTAGTTCTCATTTTTGCATGGATGATTGATTCTTTGTTTTCTTGAACCCTCAACCATGATTTTTGGTATGAATTTTTACCTTGCCTTAGAAAGTAGAGAGTATTCATATGATGGTGTAGTTGAATTCAAGTTGGGGAGAGAAATGGTTGCTACTTATTTGGTTGTTTCTATGAGGTTGAAAAGAAAGAAAAAAAAAGAAAAAAATGTGAAAAGAAAAGGAAAGAAAGAAAAAAATGAAAAAGTTTTGAAAAAGAAAAAGAAAAAAGAAGTGAATAGTTGTGCTAATAAGTATTGTGATTGGTTTGAGAAACTTGTGGTTAAGGAAGAAGTTTAATCGAGATTTTGTTACTTAGGACTTTGGTGAATTGATCACTCCCTTAGGTTTACGCAAGTTTTTGTTTCGATTAGCTTTAGGACATATCCCTTGTTTGTTAACCAAGCCACATTACAACCTTGAAAAGTCCTTGCGATTCTTGCTTTTATATCTTCAATGTGATTTTTGGATGAATGTATAATTTAATCTTTTGTTTGCAAGATTGTTGGATGAGTGTTAAAAGTCCTTCACCTTTGTGTGTTCTTCATCCATTGATGAATTTTTGTTAGGTGTGATTCATGATGTGAGCATGTATTGTTTTAGAATGTTTTGCATGATTTTTGTACTTAGGATTCGTTTCGTTTACATGTTGTCGTTGTAGTATAGTGGTAAGTATTTACTTTGTTTATACGTTTTTGTGTTGAGCCATACATTTGTTTTTGGTTTTCAAAACTTGTTGATTCACAATTCTTTGGTTTATTACTTTTGATTCTTGGATTTATTTGACATTGTTTGAGGACAAACAAAGTTTCAGGTTGGGGAGAGTTTTATAAGTGCCAAAATGTACTTATTTTGTGTATGTAAATAGTGGCACTTATCGATACTTTTGTTAATACCGTTTGAATAATTCCCCGTTTCATGTATAAATACGTATACTTTGTAAATAGTTGTATTTTCATATACTTTTATACCATTTGATAGTTTTTCCTTTGTTTTTATAGGTATTCATGCTTATTGGAGCCTTGAGGAATAAAGTGTCAAAGGCACGACTTCGATTTCGCAATTTTGGTGAAAGTCCGCTTAGCCACCGTCAAGCGGACTTCCATAGGATCAAAATAAGGATGACCAAAATCATCATTTTGGTTTCCATTCATTCATTATTGGATAGAGCATTGAATAAGCTTTCCAACGCTTCGAACCGGACGCAATTCGGAGTTACGGTTCTCGAGCTATGGCGAAAACAAAATCTGATTTTTAGCAGACTGCGCTAAGCGGGGGGGTCCGCTGAGCGGAGCTCCAGCGGAGCAAATCAGCGTCTAGATGCAATTTTGAGTCCGCTGAGCGGAGGGGATCCGCTAAGCGGATCTGCTAAGACAGCAACTCGTTAAAAGGGGCCAAAATCACATTTTTAGGTCATGGTTTGGGTATTTTTGAGTCCCAACACCATCAACTTCATTCTTAGATCAAAATTAGCCTAGAAAATAACTTTGGAGGTTGCATAAGGATGATCGGGGGTGGATTGAGCGTCGAACGGAGCTGACAAACCGGGAGATCTTCGGTTCATTTCTCTTCTTCTTTGTGTATTTCTCTTTGGTTGGGTTTGTTTGTATATTTACTTGAATCTTATGTATATTTACTGAATATAATGTTATATTTAACTTGCTTTACGAATCTGTGTTGATGTTATCCTGGATTTTTGCTTTATGCTGGGGATTTGGGGTGCTTTAGAGATAAACTTCTTGAATCTTTATCTAGGATGATAATCTGTTGGTTCTGAACTCTAGAGATAGATTTAGAGCTAGCATTCACCGTTTGTATCTGTTCTTAATGCTTTTGTGTTTGAGCGACGCGCGAGAGATCGCCGACACGAGAATACGGATGTTCTCGCGACTTCGCGTTAGAGATAACCTTAGTTGTGAGATGATCTCATTTGTGCTCCAGAGATGGACGCTTATGTGAGAGATACGTGATGACATAGATGAGTATCGTAGGTTGAGTATAACGGGTTGGTAAATGTATGTTTGTGAAGAGTGAATATATTTACATTCCTGATAAGTTATTTCTCTTCTAAGAATGTGTTTATTCTTTTCTTGTCTATATCTTTGTTTACTTTTTTCTCATTCAAACCCAAGCTCGAAACCGTAGAAACTATTGAATGGCATCTCTCCATCTCTGAGGACGATAATTCCTGGATCAATATTTCCAAATCTTTTTTCGTTGCTTGCCCTATACTGCATTCAACAGCAACCCAGGTAACAATGCATACCATGCTCTAACCTATGATGAATGAAATGAAAGCCTTAATCCAATAGATGAGTCAAGCATAATAAAATTCATCACATTCCACGCCTCTCAAAAAACTCTATCTGTGTCCAGTACCATTTTAAAGAAACCCAATAGAAATCATTGTGATACAAGTAACAATAAACTATCTTGTGTGAAACATAAGCTCATATGTTGAAGGAACGAGCTCACTTTCCAAGATCCTTGATCTCATGCCAAATTTAATGATTTAATGAATGCATGAGTTATGTTAATGCCCTAGTGGAAAAATACATATGAATGCGAAGTTTAAGCCAATTAGAAATAAAATTAAGAGGGCAAATTTCGGGGTGCAACAACTTCCCCTATTTAACCATATTTAAACTTGAAGGTGATATTGGCGCCAGCCTTTCGAACATTCACGATAGAAGAAGATTAAATACCAAGAGAAATTGAAAATTTGCCTGAAGAATTATGAGATCTGTTGGGAAAAGGGATATCAACTCCATTGGGGAAGAAAGTATCAACTCTGGGTTAAAATGAATGAGATGCCAACTTTGGGTTGAATATAGTAGATCCACAACTCTGGGTTGTTAAAGGGGAAAGATCAACTCTGGGTTGAGCAAGAAATGATATCGACTCTGGGTCAAAAAGAGATATACATCAACTCTGGGTTGAGAGGTAAAGGGAAGTTAACTCTGGGTTAGACGCAGGTTAACCGTAAACTCTGGGTTGAGTGGGAAATAGAAATCAATTTGTATTATACAGAGGATAACCGTCAACTCTGGGTTGAGAGGGAAAAGACAAACGATAATTGTCAACTCTGGGTTGAATGGGATAAGACGAAAGATGACCGTCAACTCTGGGTTGAGTGGGAAAGAGAAAAGATACTAGAGATGACCGTCAACTCTGGGTTGAGAGGGAAAGGAAAATAGGAGATAACCGTCAACTCTGGGTTGAGTGGGAAAAGACAAAAGATAACCATCAACTCTGGGTTGAGAGGGGATGAGAAATCAACTAAATATAACTGTCAACTTTGGGTCGAGAGGGAAAAGACAAAAGATAACCGTCAACTCTGGGTTGAGAGGGAAAAGGAAAATTCAATTCTGGATTGAATAAGAGGTAACCGTCAACTCTGGGTTGAGTGGGAAAGAGAAATTAACTAGAGATAACCGTCAACTCTGGGTTGAGTGGGAAAGAGAAACAAGAGGTAACCGTCAACTCTTGGTTGAGAGAGAAAAGAAAAAGTTAAGAAATAACCGTCAACTCTGGGTTAAGGGGGAAAGAGAAGTAAAAGGTAACCATCAACTCTGGGTTGATAGGGAAAGACAAAAGATAACCGTCAACTCTGGGTTAAGTGGGAAAAAGATAAGTAAATTATAGATTGAATAAGATATAACCGTCAACTCTGGGTTGAGTGGGAAAGGGACAAGAGATAACCGTCAACTCTGGGTTGAGTGGGAAAAGATAAAAGATAACCGTCAACTATGGGTTGAGTGAGAAAGAGAAGTAAAAGGTAACTGTCAACTCTAAGTTTAGAGGGAAAGATAAAAGATTACCATCAACTCTGGGTTGAGTGGGAAAGAGAAGTAAAAGGTAACCGTCAACTCTGGGTTGAGAGGGAAAGACAAAAGATAACCTTCAAATCTAGGTTGAGTGGGAAAGAGAAATCAATAAGAAGTATCTGTCAACTCTGGGTGAGAGGGAAAGAGAATCAATAAGAAGTATCCGTCAACTGTGGGTGAGAGGGAAAGAGAAATCAATAAGAAGTATCTGTCAACTCTGGGTGAGAGGGAAAGAGAAATCAATAAGAAGTATTTGTCAACTCTGGGTGAGAGGGAAAAAGAAATCAATTAGATTAAATAACAGGTGTCCGTCAACTCTGGGTAAGAGGGAAAAAGAAATCAATTAGATTGAATAAAAGGTGTCCATCAACTCTGGGTGAGAGGGAAAAAGAAATCAATTAGATTGAATAAAAGGTGTCCGTCAACTTTGGGTGAGAGGGAAAAGGAAACAGGAGGTAACTGTCAACTCTGGGTTGAGTGGGAAAAGGAAAAGTCAATTCTGGATTGAACATGAGATAACCGTCAACCCTGGGTTGAGTGGGAAATAACTAGTCATAGCTAGGTAGGAGAAACAAGAGATACCAGTATGACATGGACTCGGAGAAATATGAACATTATTGACTTTGGAATATGACAACATAATGGTAACTCTGAGTGATCTAGTGGAACATCAATTTGAATGCTTTGTAGGGAACTTATTTGATAAGTAACTTGGCTTCTGCTTCATATGCAATGTTTGATTTATTTTATGTACTTCTGGAGACGCAATGCTATGATTTCTATATGCAGTGTACTGATTAGTTTGTCAGGGTTTCTGCTTTGTGTGGGAAATAGATTAGATAGAGTTATGACACTCTGCTTGAGAACTAGATTAGGGTGGATGCCCCTCTATTATTGATGATTGGATCATTGTGGGAGCCATGCTAATGAATTAGGCTCTAGTGTACAAGGACTACTAATGATGGATTGGATTTTGGTTTTATGCGAATGCAATGATATGCATGATATATATCATTATGAATGGGATGCTTGTTTCCAAGATACAAGGAGTGGATGGAGGTGCCCTTGCGGAAATGTTATTGCTTGTGAAGGTATTGGTGAAGGTGTTTGACTTGACTCCTCGACACCTATCTCGATATTTGACACTTGATTGAAGATGAAGAAATGAATTGTTGCTAGCCTACCCCAGCTTGTATGATCTTGAGAAAGAACTCTGATATGCTTAAATCATGGAGATTTGCAATGCGCTGCCCCAGTGTTGATCATGGGTTTGTCAGAATTGCCCCCAGATTGAGAGGAACTATTCCACTTAATGGATTCTTCAGGTATTTGCTCAGTGGGTGACCAACCTTTGCCCTTGTAAGACTACTCAATGGAATTTCAATGTAGAACTTTCCTTGGTATCAAGTACTTACTTTCATATTAGAGACAGTTATATTTTGAAGAAGATAATGAGAATGCACTACACATGTTAATCTCAAAGTCATGGTTTTTATTTGTCAAAAATGTTGTACAGATACTAACACAAATGACAAGCAACATTAGGAGTCATTTTGGTCATGAATTTGTTATTTGTATGCTTTTAGAACGAACCCTACTTCAATTAGGACTTTTAAGGGTTGTAATGTGGCCGGGTTCACGGTTTGAGAAACAAAGGATAAAGGCTCAAGTTCCACTTAACCCACCCCGTCTTCGTGATGTTCTTTATTCCTACGTTCAGCTAGTTCAAGACGAGTATTCGCCTTTCAGGAAGGATTATGATGGATGAGGATCCTTGATGGCTTCGATGGAGGTGGCAACCACCCTTTGGTGCTTTTGTTGATGGTCACAACAACTTGTTCCTTGGAGAATTTTTCTTTTGCTTTCCCTAATTTTTGCCTGGACGAAAAGTTTCTTTTGATCTTGGTTTTCGTTGTCCAGCGGGATATGCCCTAACTTTGCCTAAGTCGATTTCTTTCAAGCTTTTTTCTTTGCTTTTTCGACTTAGCGGGCTATCGTTTCTCTTTTTTTTTATTCATGATTTTCTTTCATTTTTTTGTCTCGTTCGGGAATAAGTTGTATGACTTTTGTGATTGACTTGATGAAAAGGTTGTGACTGCCTTATTCTCAATGAGTGAGAGACATCCACTGTGGATTGTGCTCTTCTTCTTTTGTTGTGAGAGATGAAATATGATTGATCCTCTGATGGAATACCTGAAAGTTGAGCACTCAGTCGCACTAACTGAAGACTATCCTGCCCCTGGTTAAGATTGAGGGTTTTGTATTTTTTTGATAAAGAAACTCCTACTCCTTAGGCTCAAAGGGGTTGACAAGGGTTTCACTCCCTTATAACTCCAGTGTTTGGGAATTCGAAACAATGCCTGTGCATCGTCAGCAGGTTTTTTACTCCAAAAACATACAATTAGAAAGTTAGTGTGTTTTTTATTTTCATCATTCTCCTTTTTTTAGTTTCTTAAATAAATGAGTTAAATATCAATGAACATAATGACAAAATTAAATGATTTGAGAAAAACAAGTATATTGCATTATTTTATTTATTTCAAACATAATGAGTTTCTTACAATGAAAAGTACTTGATAACAACGAAAATAATACAATTGAAAAATTCTTGAGAAATCTAGACAATGGCAAGCTTGGCCTTATTCTAATGCAAATGAAGTGTTCTCTGACAAACACAAAATCTTCAAGCTCCACTGGTGGAAGGTGCCCCATGAGGAGGCATGGATTTTTTCTGATAACAACTTGATCTTTGTTCGTAATTCTCCATGATTTTTCGTCTGTGAGCTCTTGTCAGATATCGGTGTTGAGGAATCATCTTGATTGATCTGATGGAGAGGAAGAAGGTAAGAGTCTTTGTAATCATGGATGCATATGCATGAAAGCAAAACGTTAATGATGATGTAAATGCAGCGGAAATCAGGATCAAGGATCAAATGCCTCTTGGATAACAACTTCTCATGATGGTCGAATCCTTCATATTCAGAGGCTCGGCGTTGCTTTTTTGATAAATAGTATGTGCATAAGTCAAATGATGTCGAATCCTCCATATTCAGAGGTTCCATGTTGATTCTGATAGATAACTCATGTAGAACTTTTGTATAAGTCAAATGAGGTCGAATCCTCTAGATTCAGAGGTTCGGCGTTGATTAAGATAGATAACTAATGTAGAACTTCTGTATAACTCAAATGTCCCAGGATCAAAGGTTCGACGCCTTTTATTGAATAGCAGAAATTCGGGTATGATCATGAAGGTCAAGTTTCCTGTCCCATCCCAATCTCACAGGTATGTAGTCTAGACACGGACAAGTGGTCCTAATGGTCACTAGGGTTAACGATTCCCATGGGGTACAATGTGTTTAAGGAAACAAACGTGCCAAACACAATGTTCCATAAAAGAACCTCGCCTGGTTGTGGTACCCCATGTCAAGCTCGATCGTATCAAACGCTACGGGAGTTGACATGGGCATCCACACTAATCCTATGTGTCACTGGCCTGGGTAGGGGGCCTTTTACCTCACAAAATCCCCCACCTGCAAAAACAAACAGAAAATATGTGGCCCCCACAGGGGCCCAGTAGTATATCCAGATGCATGCGGAAAGTAAACATGATATGCAAGCAGGACAATAGACATTATGCAAAATATATGCAATATATAAGTACACCCAATAGGAAAACAAACAAATAAAGTCTAGGATCGACTTGCTTAAGTAATTCCCTGCAGAGTCGCCAGCTGTCGCGCGCTAGCGAAAAATGAACAACAGAGTCGCCACTGACATATCTATCCTAAAAGGAAAGGAACGTTAGCAAACCTAAAACGAATAAGAACAAGGTCTTACGACCAAAGGTAGGGTATGGAAGTCGGTTATGCAAGGGGAAGGTACTAGCACCCTTCACGCCCATCGTACTCGATGGTATCCACCTATGTTTGTTGCTATCTAAATGGTGTGTTAACTATAAATCTAAAGATTAATGCAAAGGGAATGCATGCATAAGAAAGAACAGGAAATACGGGGAAAATAAGGTTTATAAATAGTTGTGCTCGCTTAGGCCCCGCGACCTAATATCTACGTATCCTTTTCTGGAATCAGAGCGGCGTAGTTCGGATCACATGTTTTAGTTTGTTTGTGTTTTTTAGTAGATGTCGTTACATTCACATTCTAGCATTAGGATAGCAGCTCATTGAGTGGAGTCTTATGTGTTACCTGTTTGCGATCGAAAGGAAGCAACGTGTCCGATTAAGAGAAAGAATGCTCTGAAGGCAAGAGAGAGAAGAGAACTATTTGTCGAGTGTTTCAAGTACCTCCCTTAAACAAGTGAGGTTTGAGCTACTCTTGTTGGTGTTTTTTATGGTTGGGAATTTGCACTCAAGTGATTCCCTTAAACAAGAGATACGAGAGCTTCCATTCCCTTTTTTATTGTTCTGACCTTTATTAAGTGTTTTTAAGGTGTTTTCTTTATATTTTTTAAAGCGAATTAAATTCAAATATTAGTTAAGCGTTTTAATATTGAAAAGAAAAAGGAATGAGAAACTAGCCTAATTATCGTGATTTCTACCTAAAGTTAGGGTTTTAAGGGAAAGGATTGCTAGCCAAGTGCATGTGAAGATTATGAGTCATAAGATCTAAAGGAATATACAAATTAAAGTCACAATTAGAAGTCAACAAGTAACTAACATGATCATATAAGATAGTACAAAAGCATGGAATAAAATGATCCAAAATATGGTACAAAAATTGATTAAAAAAAGACTATTATTTTTGTAAGATTTTATGTGAGAAATTGAATTCTAAATCAAGCAAAAACTAAGATGATTAGCCTAAAACTAATATTTTTTATTCTATGTTTTTATGTCAAAAAGTTGTATAGTCAAAAAGAAAATTAGCAATTTTATTACCTAAAAAGAGTGGGAAAAATCTAAGTAAAAAGACCTAAAATTCTAGTAATTTTATGTGACTCAAGGGGTGAAAATTGAGTTATGGGGAGTTTTTATAGTTGCAGGGGCTCCGTTTGGTTGTTTGAAGGTGTATGGATCTTGTCCTATTTTTTTGGTACTGTTTGGTCAATATGAGTGAGCTGCTATTTGTGGCTTAAGACTTTTGTATGTGTTTGAATTTGCTGCAGTAGGCATAGTGAAGGAATTCTGAAAGTGGGTTTGAATACAGTAGGTATTTTTGTGAACCATATGTTATGTTTGGCCTATGTATGCATGGTAAAGTGTAGATTCTGGTATGTACTTGTATGAATCAGAAGGTATGTTATAGTGTTTACTCACTTGTCATGGAATAAGATAGGTTAGTTTGGTTGAGCTGATGTGATGATTTTGGCAATGTATCTGTTCTGAGTTTTTTTAGTTGATTTTTCCTTTGCTTTCAGCTTTGTATTCTTCTCATTTTTCTGTTAAATTCCTCTTTTTTCCGCTCTGGTTTTACATCACCAGCTTGTATATGTGAAGGGCTATTAAAGTAGCTTTTGGGCATGGAGCTTTTATTGGAAAGAATGGTGAACAAAAGCTTTGAAGACTTGCCTAGAAAGATGAAAGTTTTAGGGATAGACTTAAGATAAATTTACAATATATACTCTGCACAGGATTTGTAATGTCAGAGATTTGTAATGGCAATGGTTTTTTTTCCTTTTTTGAATGTGTAGGATTCTAGACCTTAGGAATTGATTCAAGTGTAATGAATTGTAATGTATGAAGTGGCTTATGAATGCAAGTTTTGACCTTTTGTTATTCTAACGGTGACTTTCGAAATATGTCACTTGAATGTGATGCCTTATACTCCTTTGACTTTGTATTCAAGAAATAAGGCACTCTATATTTCCCATTTTGAATTTTGAATTCCCTTGAATGTATGGAATAAGTTCTCACACGAGGCTTGAATCCATGGCATATGGGATACAAATCTTTAAGTATGGCAACCCAGGTAACAATGCATACCATGCTCCGACCTATGATGAATGAAATGAAAGCCTTAATCCAATAGATGAGTCAAGCATAATAAAATTCATCACATTCCATGCCTCTCAAAAAACTCTGTCTGCGTCCAGTGCCCCTTTAAAGAAACCCAATAGAAATCCTTGTGATACAAGTAACAATAAACTATCTTGTGTGAACACAATCTCATATGTTGAAGGAACGAGCTCGCTTTCCAAGATCCTTGATGCCGTGCCAAATTTAATGATTTAATGAATGCATGAGTTGTGTTAATGCCCTAGTGGAAAAATGCATATGAATGCAAAGTTTAAGCCAATTAGAAATAAAATTAGGAGGACAAATTTTGGGGTGCAACAATGCCGCTTATAGATTATGATTTGGCTTTGCTTTTCCAACCTATGTTGATGCTTGGAATAAGTATTGGAGTTGTATGTAATGTCATGTTTGCTAATTGGATGGTCATAGATTTGCTTATCATCATATTCATAGGTAATTTTAATGTT
Source organism: Vicia villosa (assembly GCF_029867415.1). Lineage (NCBI taxonomy): Eukaryota > Viridiplantae > Streptophyta > Magnoliopsida > Fabales > Fabaceae > Vicia > Vicia villosa. Next base: position 144,964,894 of record NC_081183.1, read on the forward strand.
GGAGATTCCACTTCGACGATAGTTATAAGTGTTCGATGAGTCTGAGATGACTGAGTTAGGGAAAATTTTAATTTTAAGATGAAAATGATTAATTGGTGTAGGTACATTATTGAAAGGTATAGATACATGGAAAAAGGAAACATTGATGAAAAAGGTAAATTTACAAAATCACTATTTACATATAAATTTTTTGTAGTTAAGTTTTATTCCTTCAATCTTTACTGATAAGATTACTATCAAGCTACACCTGACATTGATCATCTCAATCCACAAGTACAAAACGAGTTATCCGAATGGCTGAACTGGTTCAAAACCGAAATCGGATTCTCTGGATGGAGATTCGATTTCGTCAAAGGGTATGCTCCTAGCATAACTAAAATTTACGTGGAGAACACTAAACCAGATTTTGCAGTTGGAGAGTATTTTAACTCACTTTCTAACAGTGGTGATGGGAAGATTAACTCTAACCAAGACGCGCTGAGAGACGAACTTGCTAACTGGGTTGAAGGTGTTGGTGGCGGTGTTATTACCACATTTAATTTTACCACCAAAGGGATTCTTCAAGCTGTTGTACAAGGGAAACTATGGAGGTTGAAAGATTCAAACGGCAAACCACCTGTATATTGATCGATATAAAACCCAAAAACGGTGCAACATTTATTGATAATCATAATCATGGTTTTAAATTGCGGACCGCATCACCTGATGCGGCCGCAATATTGTGGTTGCGGTAGTGTCTGCATCCGCATCATACCGCAATTGCGGTGTGATTGCAAATCACAATAAAAACCGCATCGGCCGCATCATAACACTGTATCGGCCGCATCAAGCCGCATCAGACCGCATTAGGCCGCAAGAGATTATGCAATGCTCGCAAAAATTATTTGGTCTACCTTCTTTTTTAATTATATCGTAGATTTAAGATATATTTTAAAAGAAATAGTGATATTTAAAGGGGTGATGAATTATTAATGAGTTATAGATGAAAATTTAGAGAGGAAATAGAAGATATGTGAAATCGAAAATAAATAATAAAATATAATATTTTATGTTCATAAATATAAATTCACACCGCAACGACCGCATTCCGCATCGCAACAACTACAATAGACGCAACTGCAGTGACTACAACCGCAACCGCAGCTGCAACCGCTATTTAAACCCATGATCATAATACAGGTTCATCTCAGAGGCTTTGGCCATTTCCTTCTCATAAAGTAATGCAGGGTTATGCATATATTCTAACACATCCCGGAACACCATCAATATTCTATGATCATTTCATTGATTGGGGTTTGAAGGATGAGATAACGAAATTGGCTTCAACAAGACCGAAGAATGGGATGAACGAGAAAACACTACAAGAAAATTGACTTCCCGTGACACCCAAAAAGTGTCACTAAAAATCAATAATCTGTAGGTAGAGGTTCATAGGACTTTGAGTGACACCCACCTTTGGCGTCAACTTTAAGGGGGCGTGGTGTGACAACAAATTGAGTGTCACAATAACTTTTAGCTACGGTTAAATTTTTACCTACAGTCATAAGCATCACAAATAATAGATACTATATATACCTACAGATTATTTTCTTTTAGCCGTCACTAAAACTTTAAAAATAGGATTTTTATTATATCAAAATTAAATAAATTATAATTTTACTTTTTAATTTAATTGAGGAATATTACTTATATTAAAATTAAATTTCTCATTATAAATATTTTTAAATACATTAAAAATCATGACAAAAATTAAATAATTACCCCATTTTCTATTAAAATCAAATATTTCAACATTTGAAGCTTCATTCCATCTGTATACTTAGAATCTTACACAAAATATGAATCTTAAAAAAAAACACATATATTTGTATTCTAATTTGTATCTTCACATTAGTCTCATATCCTCACTTTCATACATCTTAATCTAAACTGTTCCTGAAATAATAAATAAATATTTATTAAAATATATACTTTGAAATAACTCAATTTACATGAAACTTTAAAGAGAAAAACAACATTAGAATATTTTGTAACTAAAATTAAATCTGACCCTTTACCCTTTGAATAAGTATCATTCTTCCTGCATGTAGAATCTTTGGTGGCTTGAGAATTATGTGAGCTGCATGCCTCCTCTATCATCATATGCTTCTTTAACTCTTCCTACATGCAACACAAGTAACTTTTCAAAGGTAACTCAATATTATTTCTAGCAAAACCTATTCTATCAAAACTGCAAATAATAACTCACTAGCAAAAAATGGGCAATGGCAGAACGATAGATGAAATTGGAATATTGGGTGGTCAGAAAATAACTCACATGCAGCCAAACATAAACTACTGGAGCTGAAAGAAATTTTAGAAGAATACATGAATCTGAACACGCTTCTTTGTACAGCCATGATGAATCCAGGAATCCAAAATTAATGATGCATCCTTTTCGCGAAAACCGTTTTGCAGAAATATCGTAAGCTTAGTGGCTTTGCCTTTTTGGTTAAAGGTGCCAAGCCACGCAAGTCAGTGCTTCATTTGTGCTCCCCAACGGCCCATTGGGTGTAGCGTCACGTATCTATACACAGAAAAAAGTATGCTTTTGTGGCTCAACGCTTCCAACGCCATCAAAGCCTATGACTGCACTCGCTGCACTACTAAGGTGGCATACATCGTTTGGAGGCGGAGTTCTTTCACTGGGGATGTCGCTGTGGAAAATGATTCAGCTAGGGTGTTTTCATCTATATAAGAGAAGTAGCATATGGAAAGTTATTCGTGCTTTAAAACTAAGTGAATAGCAGTAATAAGTTTTTCATAAGGAAACCCCAATCCCAAAAATCATTGAAGCTCCAAAAACTCACCACAATTATGAAGCTAGCATGTGAAATCAAGATTTTTTCTACCTTACGATTGCCTACATTGCTGTTAAAAGGTGAATATAATTAGAAAATAATTAATTTGAAATTGCAAGGCCAAGTGCATCTGTTCCATTTGGTTAATACAGTAGAAGCTTTATGATATGCTAGTGACCACATGATTTTCTTGGATTCTTTAACACAAAGTACAACACCCAGAAGCCTTGAGAAAACACTTTAAGTACAACACAAAATATATAAGGAGCATCACAAGATTACATGGATGTAAAGAAGAAAATAGACAAACAGACTTAGAACATACCTTTTCATGTGTTGCGTTACTATTACAAGCCATGGCCAGAAACAACTGATCTGGTGATTGAGTGTAAAGGTTCTCGACGCTCAACCAATTTGAAAGCTTCTTCCATGCACATGCTCCAAGTGATTCACACTGACAATAGGTCCAAGCCTGCAACCTTCTTCCGACGGATCCAAAATTTTGATGTTTTCGGCCCATTTGCCAGGTTTATTCACAAATTCTACAGGTATACTTTCCTGAAACGATAAAAATAAGCTACAAAGGCATATTTATGACATCAAAACAATATGTAATAACATTCACTCTGTTTTGGTTGCAAAAAAACTATAATTTTCTGATAACAAATCACAACCTCCTTTTCAAACTATAATAAAACAACTAGGTTGCACAATGAAAATTGAGAAAGAAATGCCCTTGTCAAGTGTGTTGATTAGCTCAAATTAGTTTTAGTTTTAAAGACAAACTATAAGTACAAAAAATATGGATAAAAAAGATAATTAAAAATTCTAACTTTTTTTTAGATTAATAATACAAACCATAAGATTGGTCATGATGGAAAGCTTCTGCATCCTCTAAGTGAAGGGTGATAGGAAAATAACCGCAAACATGTTTACATATGAATCTGAAATGTAGAGAAAGAAAATTGGTAAGCTTGTGCATTTTCTTTATATTACTATTATTATTTCAAACTAAAAAAAGGAAATGATTAAGGTAAGGATAATAAAGGAAATAATAAATTACCTGGATAATTTTTGGGCTAGGAAACTGTTCTTGTTCACAGGAAGGACCATAAACAGTGTGATCAAAGCGAAAATCCTGACATGCAAATTGCAATTCCAATTTAACACCATGAATAAAGACATGCAAATTGCAATTCCAGTTTAACACCGTGAATTAAAATAATTGATGTAAAAATAAAAAGAGAAGAATAAAGAAATAAAACATACAAAAGTGATTTTGAGAGAGGAAGGAAGAAGAGAGTGAAGAGTATGAACACAAGACTGGAATGAATTCCTCCTACACACAAAGCTAATGCAACAACAGATTTGAATAACCACTCGTCGGCCACGCCATAACACTATTAAATGCTCGCCAAACACGCCGTAACTTTAGTAACCACTTTCTGAACACGTCAAAACATTACTAACTGCTTGCCAGGCATTTTTTGAACTTGCAGTAACGCAACACAACGATCGTATCGCTGTTGCAACTCGCTGGAAACAATGTGTCTCTCTCATGAAAACCTATTGAAATAATACATAAACTCTTGTCTAAGTCAGGGAGAGTTAATCGGAAAGTCGTAGGTTATCTTCTAGTTCGTTAACTAGGTACGAAACAGCTGATAACGGTTTGATTTAACATTATTGATGTCTGTTCCATTTCAGATACCATAACTACAAAACAACCCACTTTTCAAGCTATTTTAACATAGATATAAAATCATCAGAATGGAAGGAAGCATAGTATTCTATCATACACGTTACAGATTTCCAGCTAATCATATCAAGTACCATAACTATTAATTCATCGGTTGAAATGTAAGAAATCATAACAGTGGAAAGAAATACTATATTTGTCAAGCACAATGAACAATAATTACTTCCTATCAGGAAACTAATGGAAAAAAACCAATATCTTCAAAATTGCTATATACCTTAAATCATGAAGTCGCATTCGAGTCTCCAATTTATGCCTAGCGTCCCAGATTATGGGAATCCATTGATTGAAGCCAGTATAGATCTGAAACTTCAGATCAATTCAAATTTGTTTTTAGCTCTGCATCCAAAATTAAATTCACAATATTTTTTAGATCTGAATACGAAAATGGAATATAAAAACACATAAACTCCAGATCAATTAAAAGAAAGTAGAAGAAAACGATAGATACTTAACCTAAGAGAAATTTTGCTTCCATGTTCTATCGATTGGCGATTTTCAGATGATGAAATGAAGAGATTGAATAATTTGCAGAGAGTAGAAGAAAACGATTTCGGTGGTCGAAGAAGATGAAGTGATTTTTGATTATGAAGATGAAGTGATTTTGATTAGGGGAAAGGCTTAGATGAAGTGATTTTTGATTATGAAGATGAAGTGATTGGGTAAAGGTTTCAATGAAGAATAAAATTAATTTGAGATTATAAAATATGAAAATGAAATTGTTGAATTATCAATAAACTAGTAAGAAAAAAAATTAACTAGAGAAAAAAATTAACTTTTGTTAAAAAATATATTTATATATTTTCTGTTGTTTTTAATGAAAAAAAATATAATAATCTTTTTTGCTGAGTCACAATGTGATCTTTATTCAATGACAAATAGTGACAAGTTAACCGTAGGTAAAAGTCATATTTTTTTAGTGACTAATAAGAAGGCGTCACTATAGGTGTGTGTCACAATATGTCATTTTTTTTGTAGTGAAAGAAAAGCAGTCTGAACATTCTGGCTGCTGCTGACCTTTATGTAGCAAAGATAGATGACAAGATTATTTTGAAGATAGGACCAACGATGGACACTAGAAATCTTATTCCATCAAGTTTTAGGGTTGTTGCTTTTGCCAAAGACTATGCTGTTTTTGGGAGTGCATAAATGGAGGACAGTGAATAATATTTGATTTTTGTTATAGTACTATATACCTTATAGAATAAATCTTGTATGCAATGTTAAGTAGTTTACAGATTTTATGAATATATTATTTACTATGTTACAACTCTTTCCCTCCAAGTGTTTCTTCAATGGCTAAAGTTGACAAGTATTATTTTTCGTCATGTGTTAGTTTTATTGTATCATATCATTTAGGTTACTGGTATATCCTCTGATTGTAGTTTTAATAAATATTATACTTATATAAAAAAAATACTAAAAATACCAAAGATTATACTGAGACTTCCATATTATATTTGAACTGTGTTGTAATGGTTAATGAATTAGTTTAATAATCTTTGTATATTGGGAGTTTCATGCTACTTTAATATTAACACAAATTAAATATTGAATAATAACGAGAATAAGTTTAATATTGATATAAATATTCTTATAAATAATCCTAAAACAAAAATATTTATATATAGGAATAATTAACTTTTCATTCAAATATTATCATATATGGAATAATATATTTGATTTGTAAATTTATTTTAATCAATTATATTAAATAGTTATTACTAATTAAATTATATAATTTAATTGAATATTTTTTCATTTTAATTTTTCAAATTAAGATTTTTGTTAATATAAAATATTTTTACTATCATCAAATATTTTTAAACAAATTTTTATAAACGGGACTAAGTTTACTATTAATTCATATATTTTATAAATAGTGTCAAAACAAAAATAATATTTATTATTTTATAGACGGGAAAAATATATTGTTGATTCAAATCCTAATTTCTTATTTTTTTAAAACACGAGTACTTATATGGTACGCACATATGGTATGAACATGAAGTTATTAAACAAAATATTGAATATCAACAAGAATATGAAGTTACTCATCAAAATATTTAATATTAACGGGAACATGAAGTTACTGGTCAAAATATTATTTAATATTAACGGGAACATGAAGTTACTGGTCAAAATATTATTTAATATTAACGAGAACATGAAGTTACTGGTCAAAATATTGAATATTGCTGGGAACACGGAGTTACTGATCAAAATATTGAATATTAACCGGAGCACGGAGTTATTGATTAAAATATTGAATATTAACCGAAGCACGGAGTTATTGATTAAAATATTGAATATTAACGGGAGCACGAAGTTACTGATCAAAATTTTGAATATTATCGAAAACATTAAGTTACCGATCCAAATTTTGAATATTAACGGGAACAAATTTTAAATATTAACGGAAACACCAAGTTACTAATGAAAATATATAATAAATATTAACGGGAACACAAAATTATTGGCAAACTATTGAACATTAACGGGAACACGAAAATACATATACTTTTAGAATACTAACATAAACATTAAGTTATTGATAATTTTTTTGATTATTAACGGGAACAAATTTAGAATATTAACGGGAACACAAAGTTATGGATCAAAATAATGAATATTAACAAGCACACGGAGTTACTGATCAAAATAATGAATATTAACGGGAACATGAAGTTATTGATCAAATTATTGAAAATTAACGGGAACAAATTTGGAATATTAACGGGAATACGAAGTTACTGATAAAAATAATGAATATTAGCGGAAACATGAACTTATTGATTGAAATATTGAATATTGACGGGAAAATGAAGTTTATTGATCAAAATATTGAATATTAAAGAGAACATGAAGATAGTGATCAAAATATTGAATATTAACGGAAACCTAAATTATTGATCAAAATATTAAACATTAACAGGAACATGAAGTTATTGATCAAAATATTGAATATTAACGAGAACGTGAAGTTACTGAATAAAATATTGAATATTAACGAGAACATGAATTACTGATCGAAATATTGAATATTAACGGGAAAATGATGTTTATTGATCAAAATATTGAATTTTAACGGGAACATGAAGTTAGTGATCAAAATATTGAATATTAACAATAACCTAAAATTATTGATCAAAATATTAAATATTAACGGGAATATAAAATTATTGATCAATTGATCCAAATATCTTTTTTCTATAAAAAATAAAATATTGAACAAAATAAGCGTGCCAGAACGGGTACCCGTGCGAACGCACGTGTATTACACTAGTTTTTCAATAAAAATATGACAAGTGTATGAAATTGTATGTGTGGGATGAAATTATATAGCTATCATATTTTTATTGAAAAATAATAAGAACCACGCCTAAAGAATTTTAGTTAAAGTTGTTTATTACTATTATTATTATTTTATTTTTTTATTTTTTTTAGAATTCTAATATAAATCAGTAACTTGGATACCACATTAAAGTCTAATATTTCTATTTGTTAGACTAATTAAATTTATTAACTCATTTTCTCAATTTTGGTAAGTAGTGATTTTCTTTTAATTACTTTTCTATTCCATTTAAATGTCAAAGTTCTCTTCTGGATACCTATTATCTCCTTGCGTCAATAATCACCTTCAATAAGAAGAGGTATGTGACCTATGGAGACAAGGTATGTGACCTATGGAGATAAAAACAATGGTTATATACTTGTTGGTAAAGGAAAGAAAGTGTAGGTAATCTCTATTATACTACTATAAATGATGTTATGCTTGTTAAAGGTCTTAAAAATAACCTACTTAGCATTAATCAACTATGTGACAAAGGATATAAAATAACTTTTGCACATGATTGTCGCATGATTGAACATAATAAAAAAAAAACCTATTCGTTTAAGGACTTGAGATTATATTCAAGATTCCAAGGAAAATGTGATAAGACATGATAAAGACAAAATTTAAGATAAAACTTATGCTATTAATTGTAAGGACAAAACAAAACAGAAAAAATAGATTAGAGATTTTTAGCGTTAAGAAAATTAGTTTTACATCTATTTAAAATAATTTGAAAATTTTGAAACGCCAGTAAAAAAATGCGTATAGCCTCGAGTCGGGAAACCAGACCATAAGTTTAGGTGTGTTTATTTCTTATTATCTCTCCATTTTCGTCCAATTTGTTTCTAGAAACTCCTATAACTTGATGATCTCTCATAGGTGGGACAAGGTCCCACACATAATTTCTTTTAAATTGATTTAACTCATCTTGCATGCTCATGAAGTAGACGTTTTTGCGCTTTTAAGTTCAATTTGTGTCACGAATGCAAAGTGATAACATATATTACTTATCTTAGAGCATGTAGTCATGCCTTTGGTGATATCTCCAAGAATGTTGTCGATTGGATAATCTATGGAAGTTCTCCCAGACAAGGAAGATCATCCACTTTAGTTGGATTTTATACATCTCCTTTTTAGGATCGCCATCTTGTTCCTCCTCAAATTTTTCTACCTTAGGTTGATCAGCTCCTTCTTTTGTGTTTTTGAGTATATCTTCTGAAGATACACCCGCATCATGAAAAGACCTATCTTTTCTGACATTTCTCGGATAAGATTCATCAAAAGTGATATGCAGACTATTCAACTGTAAGTAATCTCTTATTATATACTTCTTCCCTCATTTTACCTTTTCATATTCACTAAATAATTAATGTATATGGTATATAATATAAGACGGAAGGAGTACTTTGTAAGTTTTACTTGATTGAGAGTATAAAAGAAAGATACCATCCGCCTGACCAATTATGGCAATATAAGTTTCGAATTTTTTCCTAAAGATTGTAAAATCACATAATAAAACATGAAATGAAATAATTTAAATTATACACGTTAATAAAAAAATTATCATTTTAAATTAAAATATTATATAAATAGAAAATTTTAAAATAAAAATATAAAAAGAGACAGTAGTAACAACCTAACCCAGATGTCATTATGGGCATGTTGTTTAAGCTCTTTTTTAAAATAATTTTTATAGTGTAACATATTTTTGTTAAAAAAGTGTATTTTTTTAAAATAAAGCTTCAAATAAAAAATTGGTTTGTATAGATTTTTTAAAAAATATTATTTTAGGTATTTTACTATCTTAAGATAATTTTTTTTGGATATCAAAATTTCAAATAATAACTTAAATATTAAAATCTTTTTTGAGATTCATCGTTTTGAAAAAGTTATGATTTTAACTATGTTTTAATCTTCAATAATGTATATTTATGTTATTAGATTTCAAATTTATGTTTTAATTTATAAAAAATGAGTTAATTTTTTTTTTTTGTATATTTTGAAATAAACATTTTTATAAATATCATATTTAGAATACAAAGAAAAATCTATTATTTAGAATTGTATTCCATATAATTGACATATAATAAGTCATAGCAACAAGTAAAATAATATGTAAACCTTTACTCCACTTCTCAATAGAAAACCAATCTTCATTTTAAAAAATCATATTGATATTCATCTGTACATAAATAAAAACATAAGAAAAGAAGACACATAAAAGAAAGGGGTGAGATACGTTTTACATCATGATAAATGGTATAATAATATAAATTGAGCACACAAACAACACATACATCAAATGATTCAATCATACACACAATCATGAAATTAATGCATATCATGCAATGCTTCTCCACCTTTACTTCTTATGCATGTGGTATTATATATATTCCTAACTCAGAAAGCAGAATAGGAGTACAAAGAACTTCAATACATCTCACTCTCACTAATTCTTGTAAGGCATCAATCACTTTCTTAATCATCCTAAATCTAATCCATTATGGTTATCCCATAATAGTTATAAATTTATCTCACAATTATAGCCTTGCAGATAAACCTCTAATTATGTAAGTCACTCTCATATCACTTAAACTTAAGACTAAACCAATATTATCTAACAATATTTTTATCCTACACTTATTGAGTCTCAATGACATACCTATAGTTTTATTATTTTACAACTTAGAACTAAAATTAATTTATCCCTTCAACTCATCCTATACAACCTAATTATTTTTCTAAATATTGATATAATAAACCATTAAAAATCTAAAGTATTATTTCTTAAAGTAAAGTTTATAATGGATGAATTTAAATTTATCAATTACCAATCATGCAGACAATATGAATTCACAAAAATCTTCTTTATCAGATGCCATGTGGAAGACTGTCCGTCACTAAAAGTCAGAAACCCCTCACTAAAACTATAATAAACCGTCACTAAAAATATCTTAGAAGATGAAGATTCATATCAAACCTAGAATCTGTCACTAAAAGCCTTAAATTGTCACTAAAAGTATTTAAGAAGATGAAGATTCATTTCCAAAACTCAGAAACTGTCGCTATAGCCTAGAAATCTTCAGTAAAAGTATTTAAGAAGATGAAGATCCATGTACAAAACTCAGAATCCGTCATTATAGCCTAGATGCATCTTCTCCTTCCCCAAATGCAAAAGCAGACGGACAAATCAACACAAAAAATGATATCGTCATATTTTTATGAAGAATTCGCAACGTTTTAATCATAAAATGACATATAATACATAATTTTATCGTGATTATAGTAAACTCCTACATGACATATAGAGTAAACGTAAGAAATATTTTAGAGATTAAATGTTCTGCATATAGAGTGAATGTATGTTTGTTAAGATTTTAAATCGAAGTATATGTGCCAAACTGTCATACCTAAAATTGGCCCACCATATTCAAATATTCAAATTCTTTCAAAATTGGATTTTTTATAAAAATTTTGAGGTCATTCACATTGACGTCTTGAATTTTATAAATATTCGATTTAAAGTCTAATGCAAAATATAATAGTTTACTCTTAAATTATTTATATTTTAATAAATAGCAAAATGTTTTCCCATGCTTCATACACTTTCAATTGGCTTTTATTTCAAACAAATAATATAGCGCAATTGGTAAGGAGGTAAGGCTTGGAAGCACAAAGTCTCGCGTTCAAATCCCACTTCTAACACATTTTTTTATTTGTTTCTAACTATAATTTTAATTTTATTTTCATTTATAATAAAAAAATCACAAAAAATTCATTTTTTATCATTTTATTTTTAATTTTCGTATTAATTAAATAGGCATTTTTTAAAATAAGCAATTTTAACTTTTTATTCATTTTTAGTCAAAAAAATCACCAAAAATCATAAAATATTAAAAAAAATCCAAAAAAGAAGTTTCTAATCTTATTTGTCCTATTTTTAGCACTTTTTATAACTTAGGGAGCAAGTCAATCTTATTAAATTAGATTGATTTAATTTTTTATTAGAATTAAAACAAATTAATTTTTGGGCTTTGATTTGGTCCATAGTTTTACTATAATTGTTTTTCTTCTAGCCTAATTCATGATGATAAATAGGACTAACATTTTTAACCCTTACGCCCACTCTCTCTCTCTTCTCACAAACACGAAAAATATTTTCTCCTACTTCTCCTTCTTCAGGGTTGCAATTTCGGTTGCAGCACAATAATAAATTTTTCAGCCTATCAGTCGAATTCTGAAACTACTGTTTCGATTTGCTCCGAATTTTTTCCAGAATTTCAGAAAAAAATCATAGAACAATACTCCTTGGATTTCGACCCTCAAAATCGTAAATTCCTCTTTTTTCTATTTTATTTGATTTAATTTCTATTTTCATATTTTCAAAAAAATCTAAAAAAAATTGTAGGTTTGTGTTCTTATTTTATTTGATTTATAATCAGGTTTTTATATTTTTTTGATTTTATTTTAATCACTTTTCTATTTTTCCATTTGTTTTCTTAACCGTAACACTGCGTTAGTTTATGAACAGGTTGTCTACGGACTCACCAAGTGAATGGTACCCCAATTACTTTTTGGCCAAAAACCTTTTGGTATTTGGCCAAATCAAGATTATTCATATTTGGCCAAAAACCTTATGGTATTTGGCAAAATCAAGGTTATTCATAATTTTGTCCATAATTTAATTTGCTAAACCCCAATTCTTTTCTTGCTAAACCCCAATTATTTTCTTGTGTTATTATTATCTTATTTTTGCAGGTAGCTCCTTTGGCCAAAGGGGAGCAGGTGTCAATTCTTCCTTACACTTATTTGTTTGTTTCATTGCCCTTGAAAACCTTGGTAAAATCTATTTTTTAACTATTAACCCTAAAATATATATAATAGGTAGATGTTGTCTATTTTCATGAATTAGGGTTAGGAGTTTATCATATTCTTTATTTTTAAACTAATAATTATTTTAGGCTACTTAATTTATTTTTAGGCTAATAATTATTTTTAGGCTAATTAATTTAATTTTAGGTTAACCTTCGAGATTTAGAATTTATCACCACAAATACCTCTAACCCTCATTTTTTTAATCGCGCGAATTTCTTTTCTCATCTCAAAAACTCCAATGATTGTCCAATGAATCACTTGATTGTGACACACACACCTTTAATGGTAACCCTTCTTATGCTTCCTGTTGCCTTTCGATTTAAACAGAATAGCCAAGTCCCTCGAATACGAGGATACCTTAGCCTGCTGCCTACGAATAAAATCATCATATGAGGTCTAGTCCCCCGATGTTGCCACGAATAAAATGATGATCGTCCATTCGAATGCTAAGGTATCCTCACTGGTTGCCTAAAATGACTATTATATCCTTCCCTAAAGACTACCTGCCCTCTTTATGGTAGGGACAGTATTATGGAGAACGATAAATCCGGTGACCCTTTTCAAATCCAATGAAAGGACTATCTGCCCTCTTTATGGTATGGATAGCCCTTTCCAACTAAAGTCTTAAAGAACAGAAAATCTAAACTTAGGGTAATTGCTTTAAATTGCTTACTCACTATTCAAATTTCAAATTTTCCCACTTCTTTTCAAAGAATATTTTCAAAAAGACTACGCTTATTTACAAGCTAAAGTCCTTATCAAAATCTTTTTCCTATTCACACACTACACTTCAAACATTTTGAAAACAAACAAGTGAGCTAAGCAATTAAGAGCCCATGGATAAACATGGATACAAAGGGTGCTTACACCTTCCCTTTGTATAAGTACCTACCCCCGAACTCAATCTCTTTTAAAAGGTCTTTCCTATTCTTTTTGCCTTTCCAATTGGATAAAATAAAAGTCGGTGGCGACTCTTGCTATCCGCAACATTTTAAGGTCAGTTCTCCCACCGTATTACACAAACCTATGAGGTATATGATATGAAATGAAACATCTACAAGTTGAAGCGATGATTTTTAAGTTGATGGAGGATAAAGATGTTATGTGTTGGACAATGATGATTTGTGGAGCTACGTGGTGTGGGTTTAATAAAGAAGCATTGGTTGCGTTTGAGAAGATGCAAATGTACGGTTGAACTCTCAGTGACAAATATTTGTTTTTCGTAGGTAAAACCATTTTCCAGTCATCAAAACTCTTCCACGTGGCATGCCACATAAGCCTCCGTTATTAGAATCTAACGGGAGGGAGCAATTGTAAGGATGGAAAATATTGCGAGGACGATTGTTTGAAGAAAAATTTTATACGGACTAAAATTGAAGGGTGACATATTTATAGGGACTAAAAATTTATTTAACCCAAAAATAAACTTTGAAATGCTATAGAAGATTGTTCTTTCCACTTTAAGACTTGTTTTCACACCCTAAAAAAAATTCAAACTAGTTATAGAATAAAAAAAATATATATTTTTGAACGTATTTCAATCATACACAATTCATTTGTTTTTTGAGTTAAACCCCAATTTTATGTCAAAAAATAATATGGAAATGCATCTCCAAACGCATTTTTAATCAAAAATGCATAATATACTTCTCCTTCTCATTTCTCTTTTACTCTCTCATATAAGATTAATTATTTAATTAATCAATTATAAAAAATTATTATACGTTATGGGTTGGACTATTCAGTTAAATTTAATGAGAGGTCTTCGTCCTCAGTCATTTAGTTATTTAAGTATTGCTCCATTAAACGATTAATATACAGTGAAAACCTTTAACAACAATGAGGGTAATAATCATCTCATATTCACTCTTCCGATAAACGTCTCTCAAATTCTATCAAGTACATGTTTCTATAATATATTAAACATGATACACTAATTTTATATGATTTCTTATTGAATGTTGATTTTGGATACCGTCTTTTAAAGTGAAATTACATATCCTTTGAGCACTTAATTGGTCTTTGGTTGTCATATGCAGTGTTTTAAAAACTGGACCGGACCGGCCGATCGGATTTGTTGAATTGGGAACCGGCCAGGTAACCGGTCTAGTTCGATTGCTGGATCAGATATGTCATTGAACCGGTGTGAACCAGTCAAAACTGATATAAACCGGAAAAAACAGAAAAATCGGCGGTTTTCCAGAACCAGTGGTTTAAATGCATTTTTAATTTTTTTTATTTTAAAAACTTAAAAAACATCATTTTAATTATTTTAATAAAAAATTAAAATAAAAAATGAAAGATAAAAATAGAAAATAAAAATAAAAATAAAAACAAAAATGTTTCGGATGCGGTTGATTTTGTTGCAGATGATTTCGATATTAAAAAAGGAGATACCAACATTGAAATAATTTTTTCTTCTTTGAAATTCAATTTACTAGACAATGAAGTTATTTATTATAATTTATTCAATTATATTATGTTGCGATTAAATTTGTTTGCAAATATATACTTTATAATTTTGTACTATTTTATTATGTCTGATACCTATGTTTAAAATTTGAATTTAAATTATGAACTTGTGAATTTATTTAAGATATGATAGTTTTAAAAAATTTAAGTGCCAGTTATATATTGTAGCGACCGAATTATCATGTTCGACATGTTTTATACCTATATAATTTTATTATAACGACCGGTCTATTCAACCGAGTTATCCGGTTTAATCCGGTTTAGTCATGCGGTTCGACCAGTGATCCAATGGTTCGACCAATAAACTAGTGACTCAGTACCCTCACCGGTTTGATGTTCGGTCCGGTTTTTAAAACACTGGTCATATGTAATTTGCCTCTATATTCGAAATTTATTTCTCAAATTTATTTTCGGTTCTATAATTCTTTTGTAACTAGTTTCATCGATATCTTCTTTTATCCTGTCCATAAAAAGATTCGACAGATAGACTTTATCTTATGGATCATTGTTATGCAGAAAACAAGGCCCAATATAATTAAAAAGAGATCAAGCATGCTGAAGGATTTTATTGAATATTAAGAGGTGCAATTAGTTGCTGTTTGTATTAATTATAAGACTGAATATTTTAGTATTTGCTGGCCCATGGCCCAAGTAGGATAGTAAACCCTACTATATAAATATTTTGTATGCAGCCTCCTTTTGAAGTAAGAAGAAAAGTTGTTTTATCTTATTATCTTTTTATGCATTTCTAGATCTAGGGTTACTATACATAAATCTATCAATCATGCTTTTGGGAATATGGAAAACTTGCAACCAATAATTAGTTAATGCAAATGTTACACTATTGATAAGCTATAATCGTCCTGCATACGTTAACATTTGGGAGGTCCAATGCTTAATTTTACACCCAAATATTTAAAAGGCAGTTGACCCTTTTGAAATCCAGTGATGCGAAGAATGTCCTGCCTAGTCTCTGTCTTCATTCCTGCAAAATATAATCTACATTTCTAGGGATTTACAACCATTCCAGTCACTTTAGAAAATTGTCCGAAAGTGTTCATCATCATCTCCGCAGAAACTCTATCTCATCTTCAAAACAATAAAAGATCATCGGCGAAGCATAAATTAGTAATCTTCAATTTTTCACACTTGGGGTGATAGTTGAAGTTACTATCTTCCTGCATCTTGTTAAGGCATCTATTTAAAAACTCCATAAGACCACTTACAATGGAGGTGTTGAAAAAAATATTCAATAGTTGAATTGTAATGATGATGTGTTGAGTGAGGTGTTGAAAATGATTGGATTGATTGGTGTTGAAAACATTCAACATGTTGAATGAGGAGGGAGTGAGGGTCACTATAATACTTTGCAAATTCTTATTGGTTGTTTTGATTGTTTAGATTTTTCATCTCACCTTAATTATTTGCAATTAATTATTTTATAGTAAATCAATTTTTATTTAATTTTATTTTCACCAAAATTCATTATTTTTCTCTATAAATAGAGACTTGGTTCATTATATTTGGACACAGAAAAAAATTGAATTTTTTCTCTAATTTTTCTATTTAACCTCAAATAAACTCTTGTTTGTAGCTCAAACCATATTTTTAGTGAAATATAAAATTAGAAAAATAGAATTCAAATAAGTTATTAAATTAAAAAAAAATTAAAAAAATTATTTAAGTTTTAATTATTTTAATTTAATTTTAATCGATGTTATTAATATATAATCATAAAAATAAAAACTTAAAAGAAAATAAGAATATGAAATAAAAATGGCGGGGTAGGGTGTTGAATTTTATTAAACAAAACTATTGTAGTGAGTAAAAGTTAAATGAGTGTTGAATTATTAGGTGGAAGAGAAAGAAGATGATGTGGAGTATAAAAAGTGAAAAATAATGGTGTTGAATCCATGAACCATTCTACATAGTCTAACAATTACAAAGAGTAAAGGTGATGTGGGGTCACCTTGTCTCAGGCCCTCATTGCTTCCATAATATCAGTATACTGTCCATTGACATTGAATCTGTATGACACGGTAGTTACAGCAGTCATGATCCAGTTTGTGAACTGCCTTAGACATAGTTACATAATTCACAGATATATATGAAGAATCGCGAATTGGTTCGTGAGTACCGATTCGTGGTACTTCTGCGAATTGATACGTTGAAATTCACACAGAATTCACGTCAACAGAAGAACCAGATGTAACAAAATTTTATACTTCCAAAGAATTTCACTTTAAAAATAATAAAGTGATTAGTCTTAAGCCCCACCAACTAAGTGCGTGTTTGAATTGACTTCTACAAGTTCCAAAAGCACTTCTAGTCTACTTCAACTTGAAAATTGGTTTTTTTTTCTTGTTTGGATACTTTTCGAAATCAATACTCCTCCTTCAAAAGCAATTCTAGTAAAAGCTACAATTCTTAGTTTTTGAGTTTATTAGAATCAATTTTACATGTTTGGATTGACGATGAACAAAATTGATTCTAGTGGAATTGAGTTTGATAGAATTGATTTTAACATAATTGAGTTCGACAAAATTGATTTATGTTTGAATACATTTATGTAAAAGTGAATTGAACAAATAATTTCAGTGTAAAAATTTACCCAAAATCAATCCTAGAGGTAGAAGCTTCAAATTCTAGCTTCAAGTATAATCAATTCTGGAGATAGAATCAATTTTACTTTTGATAAAACAAACACCTCAAAATCACTCATAATCAATTCTACACCTCTAGAACTGATTCTGAGACTTCTAAAAGTCAATCCAAACATGCTATATATATATATATATATATATATATATATATATATATATATATATATATATATATATATATATAGTGTATCCGGTGAGAACTAATATCTATTGTGAGAAACGAGAACTATTGATATGAATCGTCAGATTTAATTAGCGTTTAAGATTTAAAAATTCCATATCAAGAAACACCTTACTGGATTATTTTTGTTTAGATTAATATGTAAAAATTCCATAAAAAGAGATTCTTACTCAAAATAATTATGATTATTAAATATTTTTAAACTATGTTTAATATTTAAAAAATTTATAAAAAAAATCTTATAAAAATATTTTCCTATTTGTTATAATTATATTTAATATTAAAAAATGACAATTTAAAACTAAGAGAAAAAGGGATATGCACTACTGACAATGTAAAACCAATCACAACCATGTAAGGATTCTCTCAAATGTTTCCTCAATTGCTCCTTATTCAGCAGCAATTTTAACCCTTGGACTATATTCTATGCCTACTTATATTTTATATCATTATATTTTTCTTAATTACTAGTCATTAGATTTAGATCATGATGGAAGCTGGAGGAAGAAAATTGGAGAGGATCCATTCTCCTCATGTAAACTCTATCTCATCTCCAAACTACAAGTGTTTTTATAGCTGCCTTATATTTTGAAACTAACAAAGTAACGATGTGGGATTTGTATATCATTTTAACCAAATTTATGTTAGTGCCTGCATAATATTCTTAGCCACATTTCTTCTTCTGTTAACCATATTTTACTACATTATAATTATTTTATAACTAAATAAATTGAGAATTTATTTTAATTAAATAAATTTTTTTCATAGCGTATCGATTATTCTATTTTAACGTACCACGAACCCAAATAGCGTACCGACTCTGTATACCCCTCACGTACCTAATTCTTTGAGACTTGCGAACCGCGTACCTAAATTCGTACCACATACTGAAGCATATTACAAATTATGTGACTATGGTCTTGGGCACCCTACCTCATTCAGTATACATTCTAGTGCATTCAAATATACCGTATTGTACGCTTTTTGAAAGTCCATCTGCATCAAATATCTTGGAGTATTATTCCTATCCTTTGATCAGTTCGTAGGTGAGGAGAATATGATTGTGTATGTTTTGTCCCTTTACAAATGCAGCTTGATTATCTCCTACAATTGTTCCCGGTACCTTACTCAATCTATTAGCTATCACTTTTGAAATGATTTTGTAGAGAGTACTACAACATGCTATAGGCATGTATTCCTTAATTTCTTTTGCATGATTATGCTTTGGGATCAAAGTGACCACTGACTCTGAGCAATTGACAGCCTTGTATATTCTGTTGTTGGTAAAGAAATCTTGGATCGCTTTCATCATATCATTTTTAATTATACGCCAGGCTTTCTTGAAAAAATACTCCCCAAATCCATCTATACCCGGTGACTTGTCATTACCAATGACTTTGAGTGCTGTGAGAACCTCCTCTTATGTAACGGTAGCGGTTAACATTTATCTCTGATCAGCATTTAACTGTGCTCCTGCTCTCATTGCATTTGTATCAATACCTTAAAGGTTGTTTGAAGCTTCTCCCATGAGTTTTTATAAAGAATCCCACAACTTCCTTCTCCAGCTCACTTTGGTCATTTATACATGATCCATTAGTCCAATGAATGTTCTTCATAATTTGAATTTGTTGTCTCGCTTTAATGGAAGCATGCAAATATCACTCAGTCTCAACCACGTAAGATCTTTGACTTAAGTCTCAACCAAAGAAAAATATCATTCTTGTTCAATTATAAGAATGATATTTTGCCTTGGTTGAATGACTTCAGTCTTGAGAAAAAAAATTATTTTAACTGATTTGATTTCATTTTCAATTGTATGAAGGATATTTCTTCCCACTTCTTATTTGTTGCTGAATTTTAGACCTATAAATGTCTTGTTTCAAATTTCGTTTTATATTGAATAACATTATGTTGCATTCTTCTGTTATCAGAATGCAGCCTATCTTGCAGAAAAGTCGGGATTAATGTGAGTGATGTCGTCATTCATGATATAAGAAAAACAGGATTATGATAAACTAGGGAGCCAAAAAGTTTATATTCAATCCACTAATAGCTCTGTATTACTGAAGTTCAAGGAGAAAACCAATTATGAGATCGTCTACAAGATTGATGAGACTGTTAGTGATGCTGCCAATGCAGCTGTTGAAGATATAAAATAAAAACATTTGGAACTCATTGATCACTGTGTGGAAGTTTTTAAATACTTAAAGAAAATTAGGTTTAATTTTGGTTACTCTGTTAACCCAGTAGGTTTTTGCATTCATGTATTAGGCTATGTACACTACAACGAGGAAGGGCTTTTAAAGCGCTTTTTTTGGCCTTTAACAGCGCTTTAAAGCGCTGCCAAAGCCAGCGCTGGCATAGGCTACGAAAGCGCTTTTAAAAGCGCTCTGGTAGGCCCCCCTATAAGAGCGCTTTTCTGGAAAAAGCGCTCTTGTAGGCCCCCCTTTAAGAGCGCTTTTCAGGAAAAAGCGCTCTGGTAGGCCCCCCTTTAAGTGCGCTTTTTCCAGAAAAGCGCTGTGATAGGCCCACCTGTGAGAGAAAAAATTAAAAAAAAAACGCAACATACTAAAGCGCTTTTGTAAAAGCGCTCTTATAGGGTGGGCTTTAAGAGCGCTTTTTCCAGAAAAAGCGCTCTTATAGCCCCCCCTATAAGAGCGCTTTTACAAAAGCGCTTTAGTATGTTGTTTTTTTTTTTTTTTTTGCTTTTTTAGTAATCTTTGGCAGCGCTTTTAAAAAGAAGCGCTTTAGTATGTGGTCCTTTAAGAGCGCTTTTTTAAAAAGCGCTTTAGTAGCTAAATGAGGTATTTTAATGTGCAGCCTGTAATTTAATCCTCCCAGTCGACCTGTAATATTTTCGACATGTAATATGTTTTCAGCCTGTAATATTTTCGACCTGTAATTTATTTTCGACGATATTATTTCAGCCATCAGTAAGACAATATATATATATACTAATATAATACCATTATAATATCCAATATTATATATATACATCATTACAACATCAATAATATTATAGTACTTCAATTCGACACAAATCCTACATGAAAAAGCGCTTAATATAAAAATGACACAAATCCTCTTTTATTTCTTCCAACTTAAGTCTCGGGTATCCAGTGGCACGGAATTCGTCAAGGTACTACAAAACAAAAACAAAATATGAATGATACATTTAGTTAAATGTAATAAATTATATGAAATTATCTTAAGTTATAAATTCATACCGTGATCGGAATCTCTAATTGATTTGCCTGGAGGATTTCTTTCATAAACCTCAATACAAAGTATCCGCAATCGTAACTGTTTTTCTGTTGCGGGCACTACATAGAAAAACAAATAAGATTCTATAGTTGTGCATTGTTTTATCAAGTAGCATAAATATATTATAAGCAACATTGTGAAAAATAATGTACCTGCACTTGGATCCAAGTAATGTTGCTAGATTTAGTTCGGGATACCTGTGCGTCCCGTTGACTTCGGAACACTTGTATTGATCTAATTAACAAATATATAAAAGCATATGTTTAGATCAATCCCACAAATAAGTAAATATATATATATAAATATACACGAATATATATTTAGAACGATCCCACTTACAAATCAACGATGTCCTTCATGGCCGGATAATTGGTCCATTCACCATTTACCGAATTCAGATAATACACGACTTCCCTTATAGGGTTGATAGCAAGCAGCAACCAGTGTGCTCTATAAATAAAAACAATAGGTTATATGAAAATTTTGCTATACACAAAAGAAACAGAGATTAGATGAACAAAGAATGAGAAACTAACCCTACTGGTCGAGTATTATACGCCCAAAGATGCAGACATTCTGTATTGCCAGTGGACATGAATCTATCTACTAAGCACTGTCTAACTGATTCCGGTTCCGAATCAATTGCCATTCCGCTGCAGTGGGCGGAAGACACGAAACGGAATTTGTTAGACAACGGAGTCCCGCGCAACACTCTGTCATACAACAACCTTAAATAAAAACATAATAAACATTAGATTATTTTCATTGAAATGTGTAAATAAATTATATTGTGGGACTAATTAAATAATATATCGGATGAGGGAATATTACCGAATGTATGAGTGCATGTTATTGACGCCTAGTTGATCATGCTTAAAAATCTCCTCCAAGTCATCAAGTGTAATAAGTGACTTGAATTCAATACCGAAGACACTCTCATCCATAACGATTTCACGTAAAGCACCATCCGTCAAATCGGACATATCAACCATTGTTGCGAGCGTCGACCGGTACCGAGGCACAAAAGCACCGCCTTTTTTTCCCGCTGGCTTCGGAGGACCAGTGGGTGGTACGGTACGAACTTGCTGCGTCACTTGTTGTGACTCTCGAGCGGATGCCTAAAAATCATATAAGTTATGTAAAATATAAAATCATGCAGATTTAGATTCAAATTAATTATTAACACTTTAAATGTACCTCTTTTAGTGATGCAACGGACTCCTCCTCCTGTAAAATCCCTTTACCCTTAACTGTGGGTTTTATAGGAGCAGTCTAAAATTAAAATGTAAAAAATAATTAATAAACGGTTTAGAATTGACATTCGAAAACTAAATGATTCATAATCGTTTTCAATATACCTCATCACTAATGGTAATGAGCTCCGAGGGCCATGCAACAAATGATCCTATTGCATCTCGCAGCAATGTCGTCTCTGAGACCATGTCAGGTACCGGTAGCATCGCATCATGATCTACTACAACATCCACCGATACTTTCAGGTGTCCATCCGGGAGCGGTCTATGGTGAAGTAAATCTCCCAAAGTGTTGTGCACTTTTCCCTTTCCAACTAGTCGATAACTCGGTTCCGATAAGTATAGTTGGCAAGATGAAATGCCCTAAACCAATAGTAAATATAAAGTCATTATCATTAATAAAATAGAACAATTTAAAAGGAAAAAAAATTATAATTACCTCGGGAAATTTCCTTTGATAGTTGATACTAGCCTTATCACTAGTTTCTTTGACCGATGAAGTGTTGCACTTTTCTCTCATATACGCCTCTTTATCTCTTTGCAATTCAGAGACTTGTGCTTGCAATTCCGCCAACTTTTGCAACACTTCTTCATTTGAAGGATTTCTTCTCCTAGGACTCTTGTAAAAAGAGGTTGGAGTCACACCATGACCCTTACCCCTCACCCGACCGGGATACTCAGGAGCATCTAGTGCTCTACTAAGTATGCTCCCCTCACCGGTGGATGCCGATTGCGACAAGGTCTCCTGTAATTCATTTACATTAAAAAATCATTTATATATTAAAAAACATTTGATTTAATTAAAGACACAGTATTATACTTACACATTCAGTAAAAACTCTCTGAACTTCGGGATCGACAGCATGATCCTTGCCCACACGAGCTTCCCTCCACAACACATGTTCAGGAAGTGAGGTTTCCTCACTTTTAGTCTCCTCTAACTATGCATTGACACAAATGATAAAATCATCAAATAAAACACATTTAGACAATTAATTAAAACGCATTTCTATTTACTTACAATTTTATCCTCCAAGCGTGCATATCCCAAACGCCCTTTTTTGTATGGATATGCGGGTTTGGATGCTCTCTCACTATTCTTGGCACTCCTTTTCCGAAAATCTTCATCTCTTTGCTCTACAAACTTAGCCCAATCTTCTTCACCAATGAAGATCTCATACTTTTTTGGCCGTCCCGGTGCCTCTTCAAGAAAGTTTCCATCTTTATCCTTAAGATAAGTGTTTGTCAAAAAAGCTTTCCACCCTCTATATCTTTTGCCGGCCAAACCAAGTATGTAGCGTCTACGATCATCTGGTATCTCAAAAGTCCTCTGCAAAAAAACATACGCATAGTGTGTTAGTATAAGTAATTTAAACAATTTATCGTCAAGATAATAACAACAATTAACCATATATGATATATACCTGAAGCTCGTCCCAAATCGCGTCTTTTTTCTCATCCAAGTCTTTGCTTTTCATATTCCATCTAGCTACGGAGACCGGAATATGCATACGAACAAGTGTACCAATATAACTTGTCAACTTTGCAGAATTAGGACCAATTGCTTGTTTATCAGAATTCCATTCCAATCGGTATACTAATCCTTGGTCTCTATGTCGAACGATTCCCTTCATGATAGTGATGCCTCGTGCAACTTCTTTTGCTTCAGTATCAGGTGGAGCATTTGTATCCGTGGCATCTCTTTCTTGAGCATCTCTTTCTTGTGAGTTTTCAGGTGGAGCATCTCTATCCGGAGCCATTTAACCTGTATCAAACAAACTAAAGCACATTAGTACACTATTAATAAGCTAACAATCTATACAAGTAAAATGGAAGTCAAACCATGCATGTACAAGTAAATCGGAAACGAAATCGGTACAAATCAAAATAAGCGTCAAAAAATAAAGTTGTCGGAATTGAACGAAATTTACATGGCTATGGTAAAACGTCCCCACGGACTCAAAAATAAAGTCGGTTTTCCGAAATTCAGACCCTAAGCCCGACTTTTGATTACGGGCAGAAGCAAAACCGATAAAAAAACAGTCCCGAAATGTAAAGATAAGTGCATGAGCAGCTCCGGAGTCGTCAAAATAGTATATTTACATGTAAAGAAGTCGACAAACGGATACATGGTTCAAAACAAATTAGTCGGTAAAAATTGAATAAAATAATCGGTACAAATTGAATAAAACAATCGGTACAAATTGAATAAAACAAATTGAATAAGTACTATACTATTGAATAAAACAATCGGTACAAATTGAATAAAACAATCGGTACAAATTGAATAAAACAAATTGAATAAGTACTATACTATTGAATAAAACAATCGGTACAAAGTGAATAAAACTATTACCTTTATCACTAACGTCTCTTTCTTTTCTTGGTAGGATTGTGTTCAACGCGTCTCTTAACAACACGGACGGTTGGATTAATCCAAATACCCTCATTATGATCATTTCTAGTACAAGATTCATTCTCATTTTGATCGCTTCTTGTACAAGAATCAATGCCAACACCAATATCACCTTGATCTTCAATGTTTTCATCAACTATTTTGTTAGATAAAAGCACTATAGACCATTTCGTACTTGAAGGATCATTGACATAGAACACTTGTTTAGCTTGAGAGGCTAGAATGAAAGGCTCATCTTTGTACCCTACCCTATTGAGATCCACTTGTAAAAATCCTGACTTATCCATTCGTATGCCACTATTATTTTCAACCCACTTGCAACCAAATACAGGAATCTGAAACTTCGCGTAATCAAACACCAAAATGCGCTCGATAACCCCAAAATATGACAAATTTGCAAATTTCGGATTTAAGTCATTCGCACTTGATATGTGCATTGCTTCAGCCACCAAGGTAACACCACTATTTTGCATAGTACTTTTATCATCCTGTTCTTTGGTATAAAATGTGTATCCATTAATTGCGTATGCGCTATAAGAAAGCACAATTACAGTTGGACCATAGGCTAAGCATCTCAACCTTTCTGTTACTGAAGCAGGATCTGAACGATACTTTGAATAAATATGATCCCTAAACCACGGTATGAAACTTCGATTGTGCTCTCGTACTATCCAGTTCTCATTTCTATTTGGATTTAATTCTCGGAGAACAATCTTGTGCATTTCAACATACGGCTCAACCTCAATCTCATTGTGCAGAACATACAAGTGCGCTTGATCCCGTTCGACCATTGATACTGTCACAACTTTATTTCCAATTAGCCTTTTTCCTTCTTTTTTTTCGACAATATGAGACTTAGGGAGTCCAATAGATTGAACATTTGACAGATATTCAGTACAAAACTCAACCGCTTCTTCAACAACGTATCGTTCCGCAATACAGCCCTCCGGTCGACTTCTGTTTTTCACGTACCCTTTTAATATTTTCATATAACGTTCAGCAGGGTACATCCATCTCATATAAGCTGGTCCGCACAATTGTGTCTCTTTCACAAGATGCACGACTAGATGAACCATTATGTCAAAAAACGAGGGAGGAAAATACATTTCAAGATCACATAAAGTAACAACTATCTCTTTTTGCAATGTTGGTAAGATCGCGGGATCGACCACCTTACTGCAAATTGACCTGAAGAAGAAACACAGCTTAGTTATTGCGCTTCTTACTTTTTCTGGAAGAATAGAACGTATACCTATTGGTAAAAAATGTTCCATTATAACATGACAATCATGCGTCTTCAAACTCTTTAACTTGAGGTCTTTCATGGACACAAGTCTTCTAATATCTGAAGAGTAGCCTTCTGGAACTTTAACTTCACTGAGAAACTTACACAATGTTTTCTTCTCCTTTCTAGATAGAGTGTAAACAGCAGGTGGCAGATATGTTCGTCTTCCTTTCGTCACGGGTCCCAATTCAGTTCTCATTCCCATGTTTACCATGTCCTTCCTTATGTTAAGGCCATCCTTAGACTTTCCTTGTATATTGAGTAACGTACCTATGACGCTGTCAAATACATTTTTTTCAATATGCATAACATCCAGGAAATGTCTTACGTACAACGTCTTCCAATATGGAAGTTCAAAAAAAATTGACTTCTTCTTCCACCCACCCTTGACAAGTGAATGTGCAAAAGGCTTGCCAAACTGAGTGCTCACATCTTTCACCTTTTCAAAAATTTGATCACCTGACAAAAAAGGCGGGGCTGTACCGTGTTCGGCCTTTCCGTTGAATGCTTTTCTCCACCCACGGTAGTGATGATTAGAATTTAAGAATCTACGATGGCCGAGAAAGACATTCTTCTGACAAAGCTCCAATCGTGTCGTATCGGTTTCATCTTCACAAACGGGACACGCCTTTTGACCTTTATTGCTGTACCCGGATAGATTTCCGTATGCTGGAAAATCATTAATTGTTCCAAACAACATCGCCCTCAAGTTGAAACTTTCCTTCCTATACCCATCGTAAACCTCCACACCGTTCTCCCACAAAAACTTTAAATCTTCGATTAAGGGTGCCAAGTATACATCTATGTCATTCCCTGGTTGTTTAGGCCCAGAAATTAGCATAGATAACATCATGTACTTACGCTTCATACATAGCCACGGAGGTAGGTTATAGATCATAAGAATCACAGGCCATGTGCTATGCGAGATACTTTGAATACCATGCGGGTTCATTCCATCAATAGACAATGACAACCGAAGGTTTCTTGCTTCTTTTCCAAATTCAGGATATTCAGTATCAACTTTCATCCATTGTGGTGAGTCTGCCGGATGTCGCAACTTTCCATCAATAATTCTTTCATCTGCATGCCAAGTCAAGTGTCTTGAATCGGTCTCACTACGATACATGCGTCTAAATCTCGGAATTATAGGAAAATACCATAAGACTTTAGCAGGAGACAACTTTTTCTTATATCGAGGGGCACCACATTTAGGACACTCATTCAACGCTGCATACTCGTTTCGAAACAAAACGCAATCGTTTGGACATGCATGTATCTTATCATAGCTCATGCCAATAGAGGACAACATCTTTTTGGCTTCATACGTTCGATTGGGAAGAACATTATCCTCTGGTAGCATATCTTTCATAAGGGCTAATAACTCTGTGAAACTTTTATCCGACCATCCATTGTCCGCCTTTAAGTTGTACAACTTTAACACCGCAGACAATCTTGTGAATTTTGAACAACCATCATACAACGGTTTCTCTGCATCGCTTACCAACCTCTCAAACATTTTGGGACAATCCGCAAGATCTTCTTCAAGCGCTTCTGCAATCTCTTCGACTCGATCGCAATCGTATGTGTCTGTGCAATCGTCGTTTGAAGCATACTTCCTATTACAACTCGACCCAGCATTCCCGTTCCTTTTCTCACCATGCATTGTCCAACATGTATAACTTCTATCAATTCCAAACCGTAGTAAATGGGATCCCAACTGTTTCCCGTCAACCTTATCCCCATAACAGCAACCCAAGCAAGGACACGGCATTCGAAGCGGGTCTTCGGAGTGCTTAACCGCAAACTCAACGAATTCCCATACCCCTTTCTCGTACTCTTTCGACAATCGGTTTGATCTCATCCATGTCTTATCCATGACTTAATTAAGCTAAACAAATGCTTCTTGGTTTCTCTATCAGGTACTAAGGAATTCTGTCAAGATAATAAATAGCTATCATCATAATAGAATACCTAATCAGAATACCTAATCAGAATACCCGATTTCTTAAAGAAGACATTACCTTATTTCAAGGTAATTAATATAAGTCCACAAACCAAAAAACTGGTTGAGAGACACTAAATTGATATTAAATAGAACCATAAACAATAAACTATAAGCAGAAAATAACAAACTATAAGCAAGAAGAAAGGGATAGTAACCTGAGTTAGACTTGATGTGGGAGATGGGTAGGTTTGAATCGGCGTTGTACAAGTAGAAACCAGAGACTTCAAAGTAACTGTAAAATTAAACACACACACACGATGCAGTTAAATAATATGATTAAAATTAAAATTATAAAGTCCAAGACCATTTTATAATTAACCTACTTCTACAATACAAAACTCTAGAAATAAGAAAAAGGATAATAATATGATTAAAATCATAAAGTCCAAGACATAAATATGCTACAAATAATACTTCCTTGTTTGCCTTTTGACAGTTAAGGTCATTTACATTCCTTTTACATGAAATTCTGAAGTTCGTGTTACTAGTTTTCTCCTTTTGAAACATAAAATTAAGCATAGTTGCATAGTAAAATAATAATGATAATGCAAAATTCTTATCACCAAACTATTTCTTAATTTAACATAACCTTGATAATAACGAAGATATGGGCAAGGTAAAATACAAATACCATAATCATATAGCTTACAGGTGGCGAAAAAAAGAGGAAAAATTACTATATATTGCACCATTTGAAAGAAATCCTTTTTATAGAAATCCAAAACATCAGCAGAAACAGAATTCACAGTCCAACTATTAAAGAAAAACCTGAACACGTAGTTAACCGGTGCTAAAAATCCTAAAGTGCAATCGATCCGGTCCCAAGATTCAAACCTCTAAACTTAATAAAGAACACACAGTACAGGGGCTGATTTAAACAATCTCTAAACTTAATAAAGATCACACAGGATGAGAGAACCTTAATAGAACTTCAAAGAACATTGCAAATGAAACAAGAATGCACTGCACAAATTCTAACCAACCAAATATCCCTAAACCCCTTTCCATCATACTATCAGTTAAAGGAAGCACTTTTTCCTGCTCAACAGAATCAGAATTTGTTAAAACCGGAACTGAATCTTCAATTGCCACAGCTATTTAAATTAAACTAAACTCAAAATCAAAATCAAAACCGGAACTGAATCTTCAATTCCCTTTTACATCAACCAAATTAAACCGGTTAAGTGTCTAACTATGTTTAGAATATTCTAATACATGATGAATCTTTAAGACACAAAGATTTAAGAGAGAACAATAAAAACTTAACAAAACTTCAAAATATATAACACTCTAAAGACATTTAATCAAACATGTAATATGCTTCATTCTCAAATTGCAATGCAACCCTTAGTTGAAACCCTTAAAACTAAACCCATAAATCATATTACCTTGCACAGTCAGACGGAGGAGAGAACGACGGTGGTGGCTGGCGACGGAGGGACGAACGTGGTGGCTGGCGACGGAGGGACGAACGGTGGTGGCTGGCGACGGAGGGACGAACGGTGGTGGCTGTGGCTGGCGACGGAGGGAGGGTTTTTCGGTTGCAGAGAAAGTGAGAAACAGTAATAAAAAGAAAACGAAAGAGAGAAAGTGAGAAAGTGAAAGCGTGTTTTTGTTTTTAATTTTTACTAATAAAGGCTACTAAAGCGCTTCAGAAAAGCGCTCTCATAGCCTGGTCTATACCAGCGCTTTTTAGCAAAAAGCGCTCTCATTAAACCCCCCTATAGCAGCGCTTTGAAAAGCGCTCTCATACCCCCCATTACCAAAGCGCTTTTCAAAAGCGCTCTCATACCCCCCCCCTTACCAAAGCGCTTTTCAAAAGCGCTCTCATACACCCCCCCTACCACAGCGCTTTTCAGAAGCGCTCTCATACCCCCCCCCCTTTAAGAGCGCTTTTTTAGCGTGTTTTTTTATTTTGTTTTTAGTGCAACCTATAAGAGCGCTTTTTACCAGAAGCGCTTTAGTAGGGGTGCTGTTAAAAATTAAATTTGGCGTAGTGGTACAATGGTTTTATTATTCAACACTCTTCTTTTTCATTTTATATACTACACATCATCTTCTCTTTCTTCCACATAATAATTCAACACACATTCAATTTATACTCACTACAATTATTTTGTTTAATAAAATTCAACATCTTATTCCACCACCATTCACAACAAACTAAAATATTTAAACATTCAAAACAACCAATAAAATTTTACAAAATATTTTGTGGACCACACTCTTTCCACATTCAACATGTTAAAAACTTTCAACACCAATTAATACACCTCACTTTAAACACCTTATTCAACACCCTCATTGCAAGGATTCAACTATTGAATTTGTTTTTCAATACCTCCATTATACATAGCCTTAAGAACACTGCAACCGCCCCAAGAACAAATATTTTAACTTCAGTTAGTTCTTACTTTTGTGGCCCCAAGTTAGGGAATTGTTTAATCTAAATTGAATAAATTAAGGAGTGATGTTTGCATTTATTTTTTAATCAAAACTTTATTGTTAATTTTAGTTTTAGTATTGGTAAATCAGATTCCAAAAATCTTCTTAATATTTCTATTGGTTTTATGACTAAGTAAGCAATAGGTTTTGAAAATCAGATTTTCTCAAATGAAGGAGTGATATTTTCATTTTTGTATTCATACTACAATATATTTTGCTTCTTCTTTCTATTGGTTTTAGGCTTAAGTAAGCAAAACATCATATCATATATTAGAAGCTATTATATGCATTCCAATAGCAGCGCCAAGATCTTCTCTAACAATATCATCGTAATTGTGATTTTTAACACAGAAATGGACAGAAGATGAGTGGTGTAATAATTAATACAGGAAAAAAGAATGAGGGTTAGTGAGCCAATAAACCAGTTAAGTTAAGATAAAGCCCAAGGAATGGACAAGATAGCCCAAGTTAATTAAAGTGTGACCCATACTAATGAAAATAAAATAAATTTATAATCCCATTATAATAAGATAGGTTAGTGACTTAAAAAAAAACTGATTGGAAAATAGATTGGGTAGCGAAGAAAGAATTTGATTTTTCTCTAATAAGTGAAAATGAAATAAAGGTGGCACTTGCCACTTCTCTTTAAGCATTATTTATATGCACCAAACCTATTATTTTTAGGCTACTATTATTTTTAAGATTGACCGTGTA
This sequence comes from Vicia villosa, assembly GCF_029867415.1. Classification (NCBI taxonomy): domain Eukaryota; kingdom Viridiplantae; phylum Streptophyta; class Magnoliopsida; order Fabales; family Fabaceae; genus Vicia; species Vicia villosa. The sequence continues at coordinate 144,996,403 of NC_081183.1, forward strand.
ATAATTTCTAAAGTGTGGTAATTGATATGTTATGCTAAATTGAAGAAACATAGATCGGATAGTAAAGAAATATATCCAGGCTACTATTTTTTAGGATAGACCGTGTATTAATTTGTAAAGTGTGGCAATTGACATATTCTACCTAAAGAATCAATATCTTTCTAGCTTTCTCAAAATCTCTAAATCTCGCATTTGTTCCCTGACTCCAAATAGATAGTTCAAAGTTCAAACATAAAATTGAAGAGGTGATTAACAACCCTACATGAAACCTAGACTCGATGACATTGAAAATAAATTGAAACGTAAAATCAATTCATTTTCCTTGTTCCACTGCTTCCATGTAAATAACCTTTTTTACATATGATTCTCTCATTTTCTACCTTAAAAAAATGATAGTTTCTATCGGTCAAAGATCAAAGAACAGAAAGCAGATCGGTCAATATAATCAAGGAAAAACAAACTGAGAAATATATAACTTTTATATTTCACACCCACACCTTTATTGGCAACATTGCTTCACTTGCTATTATGGAGATTGCCTCTAGAGACATTGTAAAAATAAGAACCCTAAATATCACATCCAAAAATTAATGATAGTGTTAACCTCACTATTGATACTTTAGAATAAGTAAAAAATTAAAGAGTGGTAGTATAGATCAGAGAAAATACAACGATTAGGGGAAATCTGAGAAATGCGTTAATAAGAGAACGAGAGTGAGTGAGTTAAATCGATTATGAAGAAAAGCGATTAGATAGAAATGGTTGGGGTCAGGGAACAAGAGCGATATTTATAGGTTTTGAGAAAGCTAGGAAGATATCGATTCTTTAGATAGAACATGTCAATTGCCGCAATTTACAAATGAATAAAGGTCTATCCTAAAAAATAGTAGCATAAATATGTTTCTTTAGTTTGCGATCTCTGTTTCTTCAATTTGGTAGAACATGTCAATTCCGTACATTGGGAATTAATACACGGTCAATCCTAAAATTTATAGTAGCCTAAATATAGTAGGTTTGATGCATATAAATAATGCTTAAAGAGAAGTGGAAAGTGCACCTTTAATTCATTTTCACTTATAAGAGAAAAAACAAATTCTTTCTTTGCTACCCAATCTATTTTCCAATCAGTCATTTTATAAGTCACTCACGCAATCTTATTATGATGGATTGTAAATTTATTATGTTTTCATTAGCATGGGTCATGCTTTCATCGGTTTGGAATATCTTGTCTATTACTTGGACTTTATCACAACTTGGCTGATTTATTGGCTCATTAACACTCATTTTTTTCATGTATTGTTTATTACACCACTCATCTTTTGTCCATTTCTTGTGCTAAGAATCACAATTATAGATGTTGCTAGAGAACATCTCGACAACTCTAAACAGAAAGTTTATGAATTTTTTAAATATGTTAATTGCATTAGGCCTAGTCAAGTTGTTAAATGTCAAGAGTAGTTTGATTATCATGTAAAAATGTGACACTTTTAAGCACTTTCCTATGTTTTTCAGTAAAATAGCTTATATAAATAAGTAATTTTGACAAATATAAATATTTAGTATTTTTAATGTGTTTGCTAGTGCTTCCGTGTTTGACAAATGTAAATATTAGAGAAAATGCCTACCTATGCAAAATTCATAAAGGATATTATTACAAAGAAGAGGAGATTTTTGGATCAAGAAGCTGTTATCGTTAACTCGTGTTGTAGTGCTATCATTCAAAGAACTCTACCGAAGAAAGAAAGTGATCCAGGAAAAGTTACTTTACCGGTGACAATTGACGATGTATATGTCGGTAAGGGGTTGATTGATTTGGGTTCTAGCATTAACTTGATTATGTTGTCTCTTGTGAAAAGATTGGGAAACATTGAGTTAAAAGCAACAAGAATAACTTTGCAATTAGCCGAAAAGTCCACCACTCATCCTCATGGGATTGCGGAAGATTTGTTAGTTAATGTTGATAAATTCTGTTTCCCGGTCGACTTCATTGTAATTGATATGGAAGAAGATTATGATACACCTTTAATTCTTGGAATACCTTTCATGATAATTGCTCCGATGATGATTGATATCGATGACGGTTTAATGAAAGTCAGAGTTCTAAATGAAGAGGTGTGTTTTAATCTTTTCGAAGCAATGAAGCATTCTAATGATAAAAGTTATTGTTTTAGAGTACATGCAACTGATGAAGCTTTCATGCAAGAAAAAAAAGAAAAAGCATGTGTCTGCTCCTCTTGAGAGAGCTCTCCCAAATGCTCTTCAAATCCTCAATGAAGATGAAGAGAAAGAGATTGAGGAATGTTTAAAAGAGTTGGAAGCATTATAAGAAATTCCTCCTTTGAAAGATGTGGTTGATGATTTGAAAATACCAACTATCAAGGAGGAATGTAAGCTTGAATTGAAAACGCTTCCTTCACATTTGAAGTATGCATTCCTTGAGAAGAATGAAAACAAATCGGTGATTATTAGCAATACCCTTTCTAAGGGTGAAGAAGAAAAATTACTTGGTGTCTTAGAGAAAAATCAAGAAGCAATGGGATGGACTCTTTCCGATCTCAAAGGAATAAGTCCCTCATTTTGTATGCATAACATTTTGATGGAAGACGATTTCAAACCGGTGACTCAACCACAAAGACGATTGAATCATGTGATGAAGGAACTGGTGAGAAAAGAAGAGGTTAAAATGTTAGAGGCCAGGATGATTTATCCAATTTCGGATAGTGCTTGGGTGAGCCCCGTTCATGTTGTGCCCAAGAAAGGTGGAATGACAATGATTCGTAATGACAAGAACGAGCTAATTCCAATGTAGTCAATCTTGAGGATCACGAAAAAGACGGCTTTTAAATGCCTCTTCGGTATTTTTGCATATCAGAGAATGCCTTTCGGGTTATGTAATGCACCGGCAACATTTCAACGGTGTATGCAAGCAATCTTTTCTGAATTAATTGAGAAGTGCATTGAAGTCTTTATGGAGGACTTCTCGATTTTTGGTCCTTCATTTGATTTGTGCTTGAAAAATCTTGATACCGTTCTAAGAAGATGTGTGGAATCAAACTTGGTTCTTAAATGGGAGAAGTGCAATTTTATGGTGGCTGAAGGCATTGTTCTAGGCCATAAGGTTTCTTAAAAAGGCCTTGAGGTGGATCAAGCTAAAGTTGAAGTGATAGAGAAGTTGCCTCCTCCTTTGAACGTGAAAGGGATTAGAAGCTTTTTGGGGCATGCCGGCTTCTACCTAAGATTTATCAAAGACTTTTCCAAAGTTGCAAAGCCTTTAAGCAACCTGCTTAATAAAGATAAGTCTTTTATCTTCGATAATGCTTGTATTTTAGCTTTTAATGATTTGAAAGAAAAATTGAGTAAGGCACCCATAATCATTGCACCAAATTGGTCTTTTGACTTTGAACTTATGTGTGATGCAAGTGATTATGTGGTGGGTTCCGTGCAACCACCCCTCACCTTCTTCAGCCTCGGGTGTTACAAAAGGGACTCTGAAGCATGGAATTTTGTTTCCATCTTGAAAGTCAGATGATGCTAAGTTGATATATTATTTAGACTCTGAATAGTGTGGAGACATAGTTAGTAGAAGAAGCACTATAAGATACTCCCTCCGTGCTTATTTATAAGCAAAGATTTTTTTTTAGGTTCATTGAGTAATTAATGTATCTGGTCTGATAGTAGACCAGATACATTCATTACTCAATGAACCTAAAAAGAGAATCTTTGCTTATAAATAAGGCCGGAGTAGTACTTGTTTAAGTATCTGGGAGCCCTCATTTCTTGGTGCTCCAAGAAGCAACCAGTGGTTGCTTTGTCAACTTGTGAAGTTGAATACATAGCTGGTGCTTTGTCAACTTGTCAGGTTGTTTGGCTGATGAACTTGCTACAAGAACTGGATTTCAAGGTGAGCATATCAGTAAAGTTGATGATAAACAATAAATCAACCATAAGTCTTATCAAGAACCTAGTGCTGCATGGGAGAAACAAGCACGTTGAGACAAAGTTTCACTTTCTACGTAATCTAGTCTAGAATGGAGTGCTTGAAGTTACTCATTACTCTACTCATAAGCAACTTGCAAATATGATGACCCAAGCTATCAAGACTGCACACTTCATCAATTTGAGGGATAAAATTGGTTGTTGATTTTAGTTAGCTGAATGTGAATTAAGGGATGATGTTAGGTGTAATTCAAATTCAGCATTGTAGTTTGTATTTGGTTTGCATTTGAATTTCATTTAGCTTGGGCTTGTGTATATAAGCTACATCTTATTCAGTTTTAGATAGATTTTTCATGTAACATTTTATGCATTGAGAATAGTTTGTTAGAAGTTTTGTACTCCCTCTTTCTCTCTCAGTAACTTTCTTTCATCTTCATCTTCTCCAATTTTTGTGCATCAATGAAGCCTCTCTGCTGTTAACTCTAACACATTTCCTATCTTATAAGGAAATTGGACCATCATTTTACCTTAATTGATGATGCTAAAGTTCAAGAAAATGATTCATCACAACCATTGTGTAGATTATAAAACACCAAAATTTTAATTCATTTTATATTTTTATTTTTGTACGCTTTTGTAAACTTATTTCAATGAAAGGCAGCGCCCGTGTGTCCTCAATGAAGGGTGTAACGCCCTAATTTTATTTAAATTATTTTTTATTATTTGTTTATGTAATGTCGTGCATTTGTATGCGATGATGGGTGCTTTGATGTGTAGTGAGGTTCTTAAAAGGGGGTAGTTGTCTTAGAAATATGGAAAATTAAGGTGTGTGAGGCGTATGGACAATAATGTAGAGATGGACGGTGTTGTAAGTAACTAATTAGTAATATTAGTTAGTAATTATATATTTAAATAACACAAGGTTAATATTATTAGTGTTGTATCATGATTATTATTATTTTTTTAGCTGTATTAATAATAATAATAATAATAATAATAATAATAATAATAATAATAATAATAATAATAATAATAATAATAATAGAATGATGAAATAGATTGTTAATTGGGCCATGAAAGTGTGGTTGTAAATGTATTGTGGTGGGTGTGAGTGTTAAGCCCAATAAGGAGAAAGAATTAGTGAAGGATTAATAAAAAGAAGAAAATTTAAAAAATTGAGAAAATTGAGAGAAGTTTGAGAAGAATGTGAAAATAGATGGAAGCTGAGCTAGGGCAAACGGAGAACCTTCATTGGTAGAGTAACTTTTGAAGAAAATTGCTAAGATAAGGGTGGGGTTCCAACTTTCTAATAAGTGGTATAATATTGGGTATGTGTAGATGTTGATTTTAGGTTTTGTGTTGTAGAACTATTCATGAGAATTGATCCTATATTTGATTTCCATTGATGAAATTATTATTATGATGTGTTTTGGATTGTTATGATGTGTTTATGAATGAACACTATGCCTTCGAGTGGTTTTGCTGTTGGCGGAAAATTGGATTTTGGGTAAAAAGGGTTAAAAATTCGTAGCAGGAAAAATAGCAAAATTTGGGTTCTGGTTCAGGAAGAACAGGGTTCCCAGAAACAGTGACTTAGGGAACCCGAGTTCTCAAATAGGGGAACCAGTTCCCACTGAGTTGAAATGAATTTTTCTAAAACTTCAAAAAGCCATAACTTTTGACTCAGGTGTCCGTTTGACGCGCCGTTTGGACCGTTAGGAAGATAAAAATAATCTCTTTAATCTAATCATGATTTTGGGTTTTTCAATTTATAATTTTCTGTTGATAATTTATACCTTGTGTATCAATGTTGTGTATAATGCGACGATTTTGGTGATAATTGATGAGGATGTGTTGGGATGATGATCTTATAATATGTAGACTATACTACGATGATGTTGTTGCTGTTGTTAACCTGAAAAGACAGAAATCATTGTTTAAGGCGTATGCCTTTTTCGTTTTATTATAATGTTGTTGTGATTGAAGTGATGATATTGTTTGAATGAAGTGTGGATAAATTGTATAATATATTATATGATGATGTTGTTGTTGCTAGCCTGGAATGACGTAATATTGAGGGTTAATGCCCCTTTTTGCATGATTATAGTGCAGTATGACGATGTTGTTGTTGGCCTGGATTGGCATTATTGAAGGCTCACGCCTTGCGGTTGTCGTTGTGTTACATTTTATAATGTCGCATTGTTGAGTCGCATACATAGCATTTTTATGATGGTCTGGATTGGCAAATTACGATGGCCTAAATTAGCAAACACGTTGGTCTGGATTGGCAAACTAAGATGGCCTCAAGCCCATTGTGTGGAATGAGTGCAAATTGCGAAGAAGGCTTATGCCTTGTTGATACCTCTAATAATTGACAATCTGCAAAGGGAGATTATGCCTTGTTGGTACCACATGCATCTTAGGCGAAGTCAGTCCTAGTGCATAATTATTATTATTATTGTTATTATTATTATTATTAACTTGATGTCTTGTTGAATGTTGAAGAAGATGTTTATGTTGTATCATGGTTTTGTGTGTTGCTATAAGTGTGAATTGACGAAGATGATATGAGTTGTTGGAGCATGATTTATAATAACATATATGAGATATCTGATGCATAGCTACTATTATATAATTTATTATATTATTGTGATATCTCTCCCCTTATATTTGAATAATACCTCTATGTGGGTAACACATAGGTGACAAAGATTAGAGTAGCTGAAGTATGGAACGACGTCTAGTATGACGTAGACTGAGTCTGGTTCTGCTCTAATACGTAACACCGGGGATGAACGTTTGTTTGAAATTTTGTATTATGATTTGATTTTGGAAGTTTGAGAGGATTATAAACTCTCTTTGATTTTGTTGCGATGTTAGCACTTTCAGTCGTTTTGAAGATGATGTTTACTTTGCATTGATTTTTACCGTTGTGTTAATTGAATGAAGTTTGAAACAATGATTTGATTCTGATGTCGGTTCATCCGAATTAACGTGTTATGTATCTTTGTTTAAAAATATGAGCAAATTTGTGATTGGTTTGATGATGTAGCATCCCATTAAATGTTGATTGAATTTATAATTACTCTAATTTGTTATTTAAATTATGATGGGGAAATGGGGTGTTACAAAGGGCGTGGTCTCTCATCTCGCATTTATTTGGGACTCTCACAAATATAACAGTATGGATCATTTCATCATAATAGGTGATGTCAATGTAAAAAATTGTATTCTCTAGCTAATTAATTTTAACGATTCATCTCAACCGTGGTACCCCTAAATTTTTATATTTATGTGCTTTTATCTTTATAATTATTTTAGTCAATGTATTTCATTATTGATTCTATGTGTTTTTCTATTTTTTATATTTTTAATATTCATTATAAATGTAAATTACTTTAAAATAATATTACTTCAATATTTGTTAACTACGAGTTTTAGATTGTTTTTAGTTATTACAATTGTTTAATTAATAAAGAAACGTATTTAAATAAGACTACTCTTATATCTTTCCCCAATAGTTTACTCTAAATTTTAAAATTAATTGTTGGTTCATCCGAATTTTAAAAAAACGTATTTAAATAGGACTACTCTTATAACTTGACTCTTCAATGCTTTAATATTTTTTTTCAATAAAAAATTAATCTATTAACTATAAAATAATTTTTTTAATAGATATTAAGGATTAGAATTTTTTAAATTTTCTTTAAGTTATCTAAAAAATCCTTCGATCTTTAAATAGATAATATTAAAAAAATAATTCAGTCATTTTCTATAATTGATTAATTAGATAAACTTTAATCAATTTTAGTTCAAATATTACAAATGACCGAAAAAAATCATGATAAATCATCTAATAGTCATTCACACCAGATTTGCAACAGAGAAAACAACTCATAAGAGTACTTCAATTGCTGAAGTAATTGCATGAGCTTTCTTGGCAATTAAGATTGTAGAATTGGATACATAATCATCTTGACTTCATTCATTTCCTACCAGTGTTGTAAAAACCGGACCGGACCGGCCGGTCGGACCGGTTGGACCGGGAACCGGCCAGGTAACCGGTCGGGTCCACTTGTTCGATTGTCCATGTCTTTGAACCGGTGCGAACCGGAAAAACCGGTGGTTTTTGTAAACCGGTGGTTCAACTGCTTATTTTTTTTTTAATTTTTTATTTTATTTTATTTTTACTCAAAAAGACGTGTCTTTAAGTTTTTTTAAAAGAATTTGAATGTTTCTGGCACAGAACCACACACTCAAATTTTAATTTGCTTGCACTTGCAGAACAAATAACTTGCACTTGCAGAACAAATAACCGAGGGAAGAACAAGCAACACAGCTGAGCAAGTTATAAGGTTGTGTTGCTTGCAGACTTAGATATATCTTGCTGAGTTAGATCTTAGATGCTTATACACAACTTTCTTAGATGTACCATAATGTAGATAACAAAGATTCAGTAGGTGTGATTTTAGACAAAATCACTATAATTTTAGACAAAAACTAAATAAAATTATAGGATAAAAAATCTGAAATATATAGGATTGAATGATTAGAATTTTGTAATTAGATTTTATAATTTGTAGTACTATTTTGTTATGGGTGATATTTATGTTTAAATTTGAATTTAATTTATCAACTAGTGAATTTATTATATGATATTTTCCAAAAATTTAAGTGCTAATTATATTTTTTTAGAGATTGAATGATCCGGTTCGACCGGTTTTATATCTATATAGTTTGGTTATAATGAGAGATTTATTAAACCGAGTTATCCGGTTTAACCCGGTTTGGTCATGCGGTTCGACCAGTGACCCAGTGGTTCGACCAATGAACCAGTGACCCAGAACTCTCACCGGTTTGATGACCGGTCCGGTTTTTAAAACATTGTTTCCTACAGAAAGAACACCATATATTTTGTAATCATAATCATTTATCCATTCTAATATATCATGTCATACATATTAATACTTATTTTTAAACATTGCAAGACCATTCTAATTTAAATCAAGAAACATTTTCTTTGATATATGTTTTGTTAGAAAATTAATTGAAACCGAATGAAATCGAGGCTAGAATCGTGAACGAAATCGCTTTCTTTATAGTATTTCAAGCACTCCCGATTTGTCTTGGAGTTTCTACGCAGGAATACCCAAGATAATTCAGCCTTCTCGAGTTTGCGCAAGACCGGCGAAAACTCGAATGTAGCAAAGAGTACTCTGGAATTATTCTAGAGGATTTGCAATTTTTCTGTGTTAGAATTATGAATCTGAAATTATGCTTTTATAGGCCATGCTGATATTGTTTCACAAGGTAGCGACCCTTGGTGAAACAATTTCTTTTTCAAGAGTTATGACTTTTGGCCCACAGCATGGTTCACCAACAGTTGCAACATTCCATGAAGAGTTACCACTCTTCGAATTCAAAATTCAAATCATAACATATTTTCCTTATCATTTTGGAACATAATCATATTATTAATTATCATTAATAATTTGCAACATGTTTCCCTCCGGAGTATTCCAGTGAACAACTTTTAAGATTTTAAATTTATTTTCTAGGAATTGTATTTGTTTTTCCAGCACCATTATTCTCAGGATTCTGCAAAATGGTATCTCTGTTAAGCCATTTCATACACAGCCAAAACAAAAAATAGATGAAAAGATATAAGCTATTACGTTTCATAATTGAAAACAAATGACCCTGCCACTTTTAATTAATAGTAAATTATGAAAGCTTCCAGAAATATACAATAATCTTTTTTAAGTAAACTACATTTATCTTTTAAGTCTTTATATCTTTCTCAATCAATTTACTTAAAATCTTGGTTCTTTAGTCACATAGTCACATGCATAAAGTTTCTCATACATGTAGCACCATATAAACATAAAGTTTCCCACACTCCGGTTATATCCATTGTTAACCACGATAACTAACATCAACATTCGACCAACAACACCAATCTTTTCACCTCAATTAATAATCAAAGGAGTGGTCGAACATTATATGGCCTATTTGACCGAAGATTAATTAATCATCAAAATGAAATAGTATGGTTCTCGAACAAATATTTATAATTTATACTAACAAAATATATCACTATCATTATCCCAAACATTAAAATCCTTTTTATTATGAAGTATTAAAGCTCTCCACACCTAATAGAAAATGTTCATTGATTTGTACCTTTATTCTCTTCTTTTAGTGGAAAGATTGAAAATTAACCAAATAGGTTAGATAATTGAGCCAAAGTTATGTATGAAGTAGATCTTTCGAAAACTACAATTAGAAACAATGGAAAATGTCAAAGTAAAATAAAAGTAGCAGCATCATGAAATGTCAAAGTATCTGAAACTGAAAATTTTGCAAAATGGCATCGGAAGTTTCCGAAACAAATTTCAAGAAACTAAACAAATATAATGCGCTATAAGGGAAATTAAATACATGTAACATTGCAAAATAAGAAAATGAAAGAAGAAAAGGAAGAAAAGTGACATTGCTTCCTCTGCCATCAACAATAAATCGAAGCATCTCGTGTTTAATTTTCAACTTTCTCTAGTGTGATGGCGTTGGATTGGAGGAAGAGAGACTCTAATCAAAGAGAGAAGTACTAGTTTCTTCAATTGTAGAGAAAATATGGTGAGTGTTGAAAAGTTGAAAATGTGAAATGGAGAGAGTTGAAAAAGTGATTATGTGAAGTAGGCAGAAGAGTGACTCTAATATGAGATTTGATGGGAAATTTTGGGAAAGAAAAATGTGTTGGAGGAGTACAAAGAAATGCAAACGGGATGGTGTTGGAAAAAAGAGAAAATATAGTAGTTTTTAAGGCGTGCAAGAGTGATTTCCCAAGTGATTTCACATGGCCCAATATGAAATAATAAAACTTGTTCGGGAAGAATGAAGAAAAATTGTTTTTTTTTTTAATAGGAAAATAATATTACAATTATAGTTAGATTTCCTAAAGTAGAAACAATTAAAATAGTAAATTGTCTATGAAATCGGCGCTTGTCAAAATTGCCCAAATACTCATCTTTCTTTTTTATTTTAAATGATTTAATATTAGTGTTCCAAGATTTAAAAATAAAAATATATATTTTGCTTTATTTTAAAATAAATTTATAATTTTTTTTATTAAATACCAACTACAAACACATTAAATATCAACTACAAACACATGATTATCGTTTCATATTTAAAAAATATTATTAAATTAAAGGTACAATAAAAGTCAATGTACCATAAAAATCAATGAGTGATATCAAATTAAAGGAGAAAATATTTTAAAAAAATATTATTAAAAATCTATTAGGTCTTTATATTTATAGTAAATTTATGTGCATGTGTCACATATAGTGTGATTAACCTTTACTACAAATTGGTATAAAACAATTTCTTCCATGCTACTGATATTAAGATGAAGAACTTCAAAAGAAAAAACATTCTAAATTTATTATAACCCTCGAAGCTTGATCTGAAATTATTTGATATACCAATCTTAAAATCACATTTATACTTGAGATTTTCACTTATACAATTCCAACTGAAAAATTTCAGCTTGCTCCTAGTTCCTTAAATTGTATGTTTTACATACAAAAGCTACACATTGCCTAACTATCATGTTAACCCAAATAGAAGCTTTAATATATATTCATACATTCAGTAACTACGATATCAACCCTTATGAGATCTTGGCCAACCAATTACGTAATTATTAGTCAACCAATTATGTAATCATGTAACTAAGCCGTCAATGATAACTAGAGCTTCTAATCAAAAGTCTTTGTTTAGTTGACAATAATTTTCCCTAAGACAAAGAATTTGGCTACAATGCTTTTAGACTACATACTCTGCCTTTTGCAAGGCAGATTCAGCATCACCAGGAGTTTTAATTTCATTTACCTGCAACAAATGAGTAAAATAAACAAATCTCAAAGCTATGGATTAATTCCACCTCAAAAAAACACTCAACGTCTTTCACAAATAACAACATTTGAATTTGAAGCAATTTTGTCAGTTATAAAGATACAGTCAAGTAAGTACATATTAGATGGTAAAAAACTGCAGAGAAATATGTTGACGCAGGTTCAAATATGCCATTTCTCATTGTTCTGCACTTAGTTTTTTTAGAATTTTGCAGCTAGAATGTTTAGAACAACAAAATATAAATTAACTACAATGACAAAGAACCTCACAAAGATATAATAGATCCTTTGGTCATCAACATAACAGAAATAAAGAAAAAGTTGTGCACACAACAATTGCTAAGGAGTGCAAGATAAGATTTCAGTCGTATCTCCTGACAATAAGAACCGATAAAAACCTTGGGTTATGACTTGTAAACAAATAAGTTATAGATAAAAAAAAAGGAAGATTTTTTAACCCAAAAACACATTTAGAAGAAGATGCCTAGTGCATGCTGGAACTGGTTGTTTCTATTTGTGCACCACGTGACAACATGAACCAAACCATAATTGTCAAGAAGAAAGAGCAAATATAAGTTCATATGAGTTAACAATTAAACAATGAAATCACACCAAATTCAACAACTATCCGATTCTTAGTGAACTATTAACTATTTAGGGTATGTAAAATCATAAAGTAATCCATCTCCAAGACTTCTTGTTCTTGATGGACCAAATAAGTATATGCAACAATTGTAGTGGCCTTGTAGTTGATTCCACATTCTTAGATTTGAAAGTTGATTTTGTTTGTTTCCGTTTTTGACAAGCATCACAAAGTCGATCTTTGACAAACTTTATCTTAGGCAATCCAATGACAAGATCATGTTTGATTAATTTATTCAAATGTTCCATATGATTATGAGCAATTCTTTTGAGCCAAAGCCATGAGTCGTTATTGTTTTCCATGAGACATTTCACCTTCAAAGATAAATCATCAAGAGAAATCATAAATATATTATTAATTCTTTTACCTTAAGTTTAACCTCTTGCGTGACTTCGTCTTCTATCAAGCATTCATCTTTAGTGAACTTGATCTTGAATCCTTTGTCACATAATTGGCTAATACTAAGAACATTGTGCTTTAGTCCTTCAACATAAAGAACATCTTCAATGGATGTGAAAGGTGGTGCACCAACTTTGCCTATGCCAAGAGTCTTTCCTTTATTGTTATCTCCATAAGTAACATAACCCTTGGCCTTAATCTTTAGATTTAAAAATTTGTTGATGTCTTCTGTCATATGCTTGGAGCAACCACCATCGAGATACCATAGATTTGATGTGGTCTTCAATCATACCTACTAAACAAATTAAGTTTTGTTAGGTGCCCAAACTACTTTGGGTCCTTCATAATTAGTACATTTCTTTACCCACACATAATGCTCACTTGTCACACTAAAGTTTCTAACATAGCAAGAATCAGGTGTATGGCCACTTATACCACAACAAAAACACGTAGGAACAAAAATAATTTTATATATAGGAACATAAGGTTTATTTTTAGGAAATATTTTCTTAGGATGGTGATGAACCACTTTAGGCTTGATAACTTTCTCTTGGGATATTTGGTCACTAGCCTTAACAAAAATAGTTTTGTTAGAACTTGGTTTTGAGAACTTTGAATAACCAAGCCCACTTTTATCATTAGAATATCTTTGTTGACTAAGGACACCCTCTAAACCAATTTGTCCTTTTTCATATCTTTCAAGGACTCTCTTTAATTGGACAATTTGAAAAGAAAGTGATTCACAATTATTACATGTAGATTTTTGTTTTTCTTTATCAACATATTGTTTCTTTTCAACCTCGAAACTTTTCACATAGTATCAATTCTCTCTTCAAGAGTTTTGATTTGTTTTTCTTGTGTTGATATGGTTCTATATGACATTTTGCAATCATTCAATAGTTCATTTATGGAACCTTGTGCATCATTATCATAAATGGAAAATTAATTACTAATCTCATCATTCTCATCATCGGAATGGTGTGAAGCCATCAATGCTAGATTTATACTTTCGTCGCTATCCGAATCTGATGATGAAATTATCTCATTATCTTCCCATGCAACATAGGCCTTTTTATTCTTTAAGTCCTTTTTACCTTTGACACCACCATTCTTGGAGAGTTTAGAGCCATCTAGTATTATATGACCTTGCTTACCACATTCATAACATGTGACATCTTGTGATGAAATGGATGTCTCCTTTTTCCTGAAATGTTTCTTTCTTTTTACATAAGAAGAAGATTTATCATTTTTACCAAAGAACTTACCAAGTCTTTCAACAAGGAGCATTAAATTTTCATCTTCCACCAGGGGATTATCAACCATAAAGTCTACTTTCAAAGCGATGCCTTCGGATTTTGTCTCTAGACTTTCATGCTTTTGAAGTCTTTCGAGTTCTATTTCATATTCTTGAATTTTTTCGAACAATGTTGCGGAAGTCATTTTATTTAAAGTCTTCTTCTCGAATATTACTGTTACCTTTGGTTGCCATTCTCTGGTTAAGGATCTTAGGACTTTAAGATTTCGTTCCTCAGTAGAGAGTTTCTTTCCAAAAGCGTCTAAATGGTTTACTAAGTGAACAAATCTCTTTTGTAAATCAAGAATGGATTCTCCGGGATTCATTCTAAATAAATCATATTCTTGACTCAAAGTATTTAACCGAGATCTCTAAACTTCAACGGTTCCTTCGTGAGTTTCTACTAACGTATCCCATATTTGTTTAGCCGTTGTACATGCCAAAACACGAAAGAACTCGTCAATGCTAAGTGCTCCTTGTAGAATATTGATAGCTTTTTTGTCATTAAGAACCTTCTTTCTATTGTTATCGTCCCATGAAGCTTTAGGTTTATCTTATCCAACACCATTGACGACAATTACATGAACAAAAGGACCTTTTAGGACAGCCTCCCATACTTCTTCTCCTTGTGCTTCTAAGTGAGCCTTCATACGAATTTTCCAAAAGTCGAAGTATTTTCCACAGAACAATGGAGGTTTGTTGTTGCTACCACCGTCTCTAAAAACCTGATTTTGATTTGCGGAAGCCATCTGGATCTTTTAGGAACATGTTACCTATAACCTGCTCTGATACCAATTGTAAGTACGAAATGCGCCTAAGAGGGGGTGAATTAGGTTCTTAAAAATTTATCGGTTTTTTGGTGATATGTGGATTATTTTTCTGGTTTATGGTGAAGTTATGGAAAGAGTAAAATCCAGAAAAATAAACGACACAAGGATATATCCTAGTTCCCCTCACAATCTGAGAGTACTCCAGTCCCCTTACGCAGTAAGAGATTTTCACTATTGTTTGTAACTTGTACAACACACAACAGCAACACCAAGAACAATCCTCTTAGACCAAGAACAATCCCCTTGGATTTTTCACTAAGACCACTTATGAGAACAATCCTGTCAAAGTGCCTAACTTGTTTCCAACAATCCTAGATACAAGAATACAACAAGTATTTGATTTTTTGTATAAGAGTTTTGAATAGTCGAACAATGTATCACTCACTTGATTTATCTTCTCTTTCAAGTAAAAGAATTCACAATGATATATTAGTGCTCAAGGTATATTAATATATGAGAATGTTTTTCTGAAATATGTATGTAACAATGCAAAAAATTTCTCAATGAAAGTTTATGAATAATGAACACTTTGTTTGGAAATTTTGTGAGAATAAAGTTTGTAAATTGTATGAAAGAGGTGAGTTTTTGAAATATGATATACATGGTATTTATAGATGACTTTACACCTTTTAGAATGGTTGAATTTTGATGGAACAATGTAATGGTGAAGGTTTTGAAATATAAATTCGTTTGGGAGAGATTCAATATGAAGAAGTGCCACTGGTTCAGATATAATCGGTAACGTGAAGGATATAACCAGTTACATGGTTACATTCTGCCCAAAAATTTCAAAATCACGAGCAAGTAACCGGTTACCTAAATGATGTAACCGGTTACATCATGTTGAAAAATATCAATAATAAAGGGGAAAAGCTACTGCCAGCAATGTAACCGGTTACATGGTTTAGGTAACCGGTTACATCAACCTAAAAAGCTAAAAATATGATTTTTTTTAAAGGGCTGAGAGTTTATGGTATGCATTTGTTTGAAGTTTTGATAATGCATTTGAATGGAAGTGCATCTTTTGAGCACTAAATAATATCAATGTAAAAGAGTTTTAACTTGTGCCCATATATGTTAAAGATCAATCATACTATGACTTTAATCTTCATGAAGTTGCAACCTTTGATTCTTATCCACTTGTCTTTGCTCATCCTTTTAGAAATATATAAAATAGGTTGTCTTCATCAAAACTAAGTCTTTAAGAAATTTTGTAGAAGCTTGAAAATACACTTAGACCTGTCAATTCGGGCAGACTCCCTGGCCGAATAAGGGTTTCTTATTTCAGTTTCCTTAAACTCGGTATGTACACACTCTGTAAGGACCCTTTCACAGGAGATGTTCAGTGGTGTGTAGGATTCAAATTTTGAGTGGGGTATTCACTCGTGCCCTTCCTAAGTTTCATAAATTCTCTATTTGTCGTTCGCCCTTTGCCACCTTCATCTACAAATAGTTTTCTTCATATTTTACATAGGGTTAAGGCCTTCTTAATAGCTCGTTTAGGCTATGGGCCTCTTTGCGGCCCAACTTCTCTCTAAATATATTGTCAGATCAGAGTCCTCTCTCGAAAATCTAGCACTTAAGGATTTCATCTATAATAAGTATATTATATACTTTTACTTGCAAGACTAATAGTATTATCAAAAAATGAAACTTCCACTTGAATGAAAATAGATAGTAATGCCCAATCAATTATTCACAACTTATAATTATTAGTCTTGCAAGTCACAAATTCAGAAATTTCACATAAAAAATTTTATAAAGCATAAGTAACAAAAGAGTCGGTATATAACATTTTATCATAGTTTTACCTCTACGTGTACATTGAACATCGTTTTGTAGTGCTATTTTAACTATTATAGTTAATCAAATTGTCTAATAAATTTAGCTCTTTCGAACGATTTCAAGACAAGTCAACTTGAATGAAATCATATTTATTTACGAGTCTACAAGTTATAAATCGAATAATATACTTATTATGAGAAAAAAAGTTAAAATTCAAGTCTAACAACTTTGGTGAAACTAGCTTTTTAAATTGACAATAAGAGTATGTAATACGGATTCATGTACACTATAGTCTATAATTGCAAAAACATAATTCATGAGTAATTGATTTCTTCTGTGTCTATACATCTTTGTACACAAAGTAAGTTTTATTCATCATGGACCTGTCAAATACACAAATAAGTTCCGCCTCCGGTTCTTCAACACCATCTTCTGCAGGGCGGCGCCACCTTTTGTGCCAGTCGCAACTCCTATATATAAACAATACCCAAGTGCGATTCGCGAGGATCTCAAAATTAGGACCTCGAGAAATTTATGCCACTGTGCCTCCTTAGCAAAAGGACAAATGCGGTAACGCCTGACTGCTTCGCACAAAGTGTTTTCTTGATTTGGGGTCCACCGAAGATATTGTCGACAAGCCACGAGAATTAGGGTTTTGATTTTCGCAGAGAAAGATATACTTCAGTTAGGATAGTTTGATACTTCCATTATAATGGTTATCCCATTTTATAATAAAGGTTTTAAAACCTGTTCAACCGGAGTAGTTATTAAATCAATGAGTTTCCAAGATTTTTAATAATATTAAATAATTATGAATTTAAAACGAAATTTATAAAATTTATATCAATGGGTTTAGAAGCTCGTTCATTTAATAATTTCAAATAATACACCAATTTAAAAATAAAATTTATTAAATGTAAAACCTCAATATATTTAATTAATTAGAAATAAATTGAATTATATATAATTGAAATTAAATAATACACAAATAAATATTTACTTATTTCAAACTAATTCAAATTAAATAATTAATTAATTTAATAATAAATAAACTAATTATTAATATATTTAATATATTTAAATTAAATAATCAATTAATTTTAAAAATTATTTAGTTAATTCAAACTAAATAGTGATCAATTAATTTAATAGTGATTCAATTAAATATTAATTTATTTATTTTTATTTGATTAATTATATTTAGGATTTATATTTTATCAATTTTATTTTTTAATTTTTGTATTATTTAAAATTAATAAAAAAATTTGTTATATGAAATAAATAAATATTTCTTCTGAATTATTAACTTAAGTATTTATTATTAAAAAAATTAACAATACAAATTGATTTGTTAAAGAATCTAAAAAATTGAAATTTCTTTATAATATGCTATGGAGGGAGTACCCTATAAGTTTTTTTTTCCTTATAACAAGAGACGAAGGGAGTACTCTATAAACTTATCTTAAGAGTATCTAAGGAAGATACCATCAGCCTGACCAAGTATAATAATACTAGTTTCAAATTTTTTTCCTAAAGATTGTAAAACCACATAATAAAACTCATGAAGTGAAATAATTTAAATTATACCGTTAATAAAATAAATTATGATTTTAAAATATTATGTAAATAGAAAATTTAAAATTAAAAATATAAAAAGAGACGGTAGTAACAACTCAACCCCAGATGTGCATGTTGTTTAAGCTTTTTTTTTTTTTAACATATTTTTGTTAAAAAAAAGTGTACATTTTTTTAAATAAAGCTTCAAATAAAAAATCGGTTTGAATAGTTTTAAAAAAAATATATTTTAGGTATTTTACTATATCACGATAACTTTTTTTGGATATCAAAATTTAAAATAATCACTTAAATTTGAAGTTATTTCAAATAGTTTTTCATAAAAATTATTTCTGAGATACATCTTTTTGAAAAAGTTATGATTTTAACTATGTTTTAATCTTCAATAATGTATATTTATATTATTAGATTTTAAATTTATGTTTTAATTTATAAGAAATAGTTAAATTTTTTATATATTTTGAAAAACATTTTTATAAGAATCATATTTAAAATACAAAGAAAAATCTATTTTTTTGAATTGTATTCCATATTGACATACAATAAGTCATAGCAACAAGTAAAATAATATGTAAACACAACATCAAAGAGTATGCCTTTACTCCATCTTCTCGGTAAAAAACCAATCTTCATTGTAAAAAATCATGTTGATATTTATCTGTACATAAATATAAACATAAGAAAAGAAGACACATAAAAGAAAGGGGTGAGATACGTCTTACATCGTGATAAATGGTATAATAATATAAATAGAGCACACAAACAATACATACACATACATCAAATGATTCAACCATACACACAATCATAAAATTAATTCATAACATGCAATGTTTCTCCACCTTTACTTCTTATGCATGTGGTATCATATTCCTAACTCAGAAACTAGAATAGGAGTACAAAAAAGATCATCACTTATATTAGTGAACTTCAATACATCGCACTCTCACTAATTCTTGTAAGGCATAAATCACTTAATCATCCTAAATATAATCCATTATGGTTATCCCATAATAGTTATATTCATATGCCTTGCAGATAAACCTCTAATTATGTAAGTCACTCTCATATCACTTAAACTTAAGACTAAACCAATATTATCTAACAATATTTTAATCCTACACTTATTCAGTCTCAATGACATAAATATAGTTTCATTATTTTATAACTTAGAACTAAAATTAATTTATCTATTCATGTCATCCTATACAACCTAATTATTTTTTTAAATATTGATATACTAAACGAATAAAAAGCTAAAGTAGTATTTCTTAGAATAAAGTTCCTAATGGATGAATTTAAATTCATCAATTATCTATCTTGCAAACAATATCAGTTCACAAAAATTATCTTTATCAGATCCACGTCTGTAATACGGTGAACTGACTTTTAAATCAAAATGTCGCGGTTAAACATGAATCGCCACCGACTTTTATTTTATCCAAATAATCAGAAAGGCTAAAAGAACAGGAAAAATCTTTTAAATAAAAACTGAGTTCGGGGGGTAATTATGCAAAGGGAAGGTGTAAGGCACCCTTTGCATCACTACAACACGGAACAGCTTTCACAGCGCTTTTTTTGGCCTTTAACAGCGCTTTAAAGCGCTGCCATAGCCAGCGCTGGCGTAGGCTACGAAAGCGCTTTTAAAAGCGCTCTGGTAGACCCCCCCTTTAAGAGCGCTTTCCTGGAAAAAGCGCTCTGGTAGGACCCCCTATTAGAGCGCTTTCCTGGAAAAAGCGCTCTGGTAGACCCCCCTTTAAGAGCGCTTCTTAGTAAAAGCGCTGGCAAAGACCAGTAAAAAAGCAAAAAAAATTAAAAAATTACGCAGCATACAAAAGCGCTTTTGGAAAGCGCTCTGGTAGGCCCCCCTATGAGAGCGCTTTTTCCAGAAAAAGCGCTCTCATAGGGGGGCCTACCAGAGCGCTTTCCAAAAGCGCTTTTGTATGCTGCGTAATTTTTTAATTTTTTTTGCTTTTTTACTGGTCTTTGCCAGCGCTTTTGCTAAGAAGCGCTCTAGTATGTGGACCTTTAAGAGCGCTTTTTAGAAGCGCTGTAGTTGCTAAATGAGGTATTTTTATGTGCAGCCTATAATTTAATCCTCCCAGTCGACCTGTAATGTTTTCGACCTGTAATATTTTCGACCTGTAATATATTTTCGACCTGTAATATATTTTCGACTATATTATTTCAGCCATCAGTAAGACAATATATATACTAATATATACCATTATAATATCCAAAATTATATATATACATCATTACAAAATTATATATATACATCATTACAAAATCAACAATATTATAGTTCAAATCTGCATGAAAAATAGCTTAATATAAAATTGACACAATTCCTCTTTGATTTCTTCTAACTTTAGCTTCGAGTACCCAGCAGCACGGAATTCGTCAAGGTACTATAAAACAAAAACATAATATGAATAATATATTTAGGTAAATGTAATAAATTATATGAAATTATCTTAAGTTATAACTTTATACCGTGGGAGGAATCTCTAATTGATTCGCCTGAATGATTTCTTTCATAAACCTCAATACAAAGTATCCGCAGTCTGAACTGTTACGCTGTAGCGGACACTACATAGAAAAACAAATAAGATTCTATATAAGTTGTCTTGTTTTACCAAGTAGCATAAATATTATAAGCAAATTTGTGAAAAGTAATGTACCTGCACTTCGATCCAGGTGATGTTGTTTGATTTAGTCCGGGATACCTGTGCGTCCCGTTGACTACGGAATACTTGTATTGATCTAATTAACAAATATATAAAAGCATATGTTTAGATCAATCCCACAAATAAGTAAATATATAAATATACACGAATATATATTTAGAACGATCCTACTTACAAATCAACGATTTCCTTCATGGCCGGATAATTGGTCCATTCACCCTTTACCGAATTCAGATAATACACGACTTCCCTTATCGGGTTGATAGCAAGCAGCAACCAGTGTGCTCTATAAATTAAAACAATAGGTTATATGAAAATATTGCTATACACTAAAGAAACAGAGATTAGATGAATAAAGAATGAGAAACTAACCCTACTGGTCGGGTATTATACGCCCAAAGATGCAGACATTCTGTATTGCCGGTGGACATGAATCTATCGACTAAGCGCTGTCTAACAGATTCCGGATCCGAAACAATTTCCATTCCGCTGCAATGGGCGGAAGACACGAACCGGAATCTGTTAGACAATGCAGTCCCGCGCAACACTCTGTCATACAACAACCTTAAATAAAAACATAATAAACATTAGATTCTTTTCATTGAAAAGTGTAAATAAATTATATTGTGGGACTAATTAAATAATATATCGGATGAGTGAATATTACCGGATGTATGAATGCATATTACTGACGCCTAGTTGATCTTGGTTAAAAATCTCTTGCAAGTCATCAATTGTAATATGTGACTTGAACTCAATACCGAAGACACTTTCATCCATATCGATTTCCCGTAAAGCACCATCCTTCATATCGGACATATCAACCATTGTTGCGAGTGTCGCCCGGTATCGAGGCACAAAAGCACCGCCTTTTCTTGCCGCTTGCTTCGGAGGACCACTGGGTGGTACGCTACGAACCTGCTGCGTCACTTGTTGTGACTCCCGAGCGGATGCCTAAAAATCATATAAGTTAGGTAAAATATAAAATCATGCATATTTTGATTCAGATTATATATTAACACTTTAAATGTACCTCTTTTAGCGATGCAACAGACTCCTCCTCCTGTAAAATCCCTTTACCCTTAATTGCGGGTTTTATAGGAGCAGTCTAAAAATAAAATGTAAAACATAATTAATAAACGGTTTAGAATTGACATTCGAAAACTAAATGATTCATAATCGTTTTCAATTTACCTCATCACTAATGGTAATGAGCTCCGAGGGCCATGCAACAAACGATCCTATTGCATCTCGCAGCAATGTCGTCTCTGAGACCATGTCAGGTACCGGTAGAATCGCATCACGATCTAATACAACATCCACCGATACTTTCAGGTGTCCATCCGGGAGCGGTCTGTGGTGAAGTAAATCTCCCGAAGTGTTGTGCACTTTTCCCTTGCCAACTAGTCGATAACTCGGTTCCGATAAGTATAGTTGGCAAGATGAAATGCCCTAAACCAATAGTAAATATAAAGTCATTATCATTAATAAAATAGAACAATTTAAAAGGAAAAAAAATTATAATTACCTCGGGAAATTTCCTTTGATAGTTGATACTAGCCTTATCACTAGTTTCTTTCACCGATGAAGTGTTGCATTTTTCTCTCATATACGCCTCTTTATCTCTTTGCAATTCAGAGACTTGTGCTTGCAATTCCGCCAACTTTTGCAACACTTCTTCATTTGAAGGATTTCTTCTCCTAGGACTCTTGTAAAAAGAGGTTGGAGTCACACCATGACCCTTACCCCTCACCCGACCGGGATACTCGGGAGCATCTAGTACTCTACTAAGTACGCTCTCCTCACCGGTGGATGCCGATTGCGACAAGGTCTCCTGTAATTCATTTACATTTAAATAATTATTAGTGGAGATAAAAAGTCATTTATATATTAAAAAACATTTGATTTAATTAAAGACATAGTATTATACTTACACATTCAGTATAAACTCTCTGAACATCGGGATCGACAGCGTGATTCTTGCCCACACGAGCTTCCTTCCACAACACATGTACAGGAAGTGAAGCTTCCTCACTTTTAGTCTCCTCCAACTATGCATTGACACAAACGATAAAATCGTCAATTAAAACATGCACATGTAGACAATTAATTAAATCGAATTTCTATTTACTTACAATTTTATCCTCTAAGCGTGCATATCCCAAACGCCCTTTTTTGTATGGATACGCGGGTTTGGATGCTCTCTCCCTATTCGTGGCACTCTTTTTCTGAAAAGCTTCATCTCTTTGCTTTACAAACTCAGCCCAATCTGCTTCATCAATGAAGGTCGCATACTTTGTTGGCCGTCCCGGTGCATTTTCAAGAAATTTTCCATCTTTATCCTTAAGATAGGTGTTTGTCAAAAAACTTTTCCACCCTCTATATCTCTTGCCGGCCAAACTAAGTATGTAGCTTTTACGTTCATCTGGTATCTCAAAAGTCCTCTGCAAAAAAACGTACGCATAGTGTTTTAGTATAAATAATTTAAACAATTTATCGTCAAGATAATAACAACAATTAACCATATATGATATATACCTGAAGCTCTTCCCAAATCGCTTGTTTTTTCTCCTCCAATTCTAAATTTTTCGTTTTCGATTTCCAGGTAGCTATGGAGACCGGAATATGCATACGGACAAGTGTACCAATATAACTTGTCAACTTTGCAGAATTAGGACCAATTGGTTGTTTATCAGAATTCCATTCCAATCGGTACACTAATCCTTGGTCTCTATGTCGTATGATACTCCTCATAATAGTGATGCCTCGTGCAACCTCTTTTGCTTCAGTATCAGGTGGAGCATTTGTATCCGAAGCAACTCTTTCTTGTGAGTTTTCTTGTAAGTTTTCAGGTGGGTTTTCAGGTGGAGCATCTCTATCTGAAGCCATTGAACCTGTATCAAACAAACTAAAGCACATTAGTACACTATTAATAAGCTAACAATCTATACAAGTCAAATGGAAGTCAAACCATGCATGTACAAGTAAATCGGAAACGAAATCGGTACAAATCAAAATAAGCGTAAAAAAGAAAGTTATCGGAATTGAACGAAATTTACATGGCTATGGTAAAACGTCGCCACGGACTCAAAAACAAAGTCGGTTTTCCGAAATTCAGACCCTAAGCCCGACTTTTGATTACGGGCAGAAGCAAAACCGATAAAAAAATAGTCCCGAAATGTAAAGATAAGTGCATGAGCAGCTCCGGAATCGTCAAAATAGTATAGTTACATGTAAAGAAGTCAACAAGCGGATACATGGTTCAAAAGTTATGTACAAAACGAGAATATGCACCAAATTGAATAAAACAAATTAGTCGGACTATGTATACTATTACCTTTATCACTAACGTCTCTTTCTTTTCTTGGTAGGTTTGTGTACTACGCGTCTCTTAACAATGCGGACGGTTGGATTGATCCAAATACCCTCATTATGATCATTTCTAATACAAGATTCATTCTCATTTTGATCGTTTCTTGTACAAGATTCAATGCCAACACCAATATCACCTTGATCTTCAATTTTTTCATCAACTATTTTGTTAGATAAAAGCACTATAGACCATTTCGTACTTGTCGGATCATTGACATAGAACACTTGTTTAGCTTGAGAGGCTAGAATGAAAGGCTCATCTTTGTACCCTACCCTATTGAGATCCACTTGCAAAAATCCTGACTTATCCATTCGTACGCCACTATTATTTTCAACCCACTTGCAACCAAATACAGGAATCTGAAACTTCGCGTAATCAAACACCAAAATGCGCTCGATAACCCCAAAATATGACAAATTTGCAAATTTCGGATTTAAGTCATTCGCACTTGATATGTGCATAGCTTCAGCTACCAAGGTTACACCACTATTTTGCATAGTACTTTTATCATCCTGTTCTTTGGTATAAAATGTGTATCCATTAATTGCGTATGCGCTATAAGAAAGTACAATTACAGATGGACCATAGGCTAAACATCTCAACCTTTCTGTTACTGAAGCAGGATCTGAACGATACTTTGAATAAATATGATCTCTAAACCACGGTATGAAACTTCGATTGTGCTCTCGTACTATCCAGTTCTCATTTCTATTTGGATTTAAATCTCGGAGAACAACTTTGTGCATTTCAACAAACGGCTCAACCTCAATCTCATTGTGCAGAACATACAAGTGCACTTGATCCCGTTCGACCATTGATACTGTCACAACTTTATTTCCAATTAGCCTTTTTCCTTCTTTTTTTTCGACAATATGAGATTTGGGGAGTCCAATTGATTGAACATTTGACAGATATTCAGTACAAAACTCAACCGCTTCTTCAGCAACGTATCGCTCGGCAATACAACCCTCCGGTCGACTTCTGTTTTTCACGTACCCTTTTAATATTTTCATATAACGTTCAGCAGGGTACATCCATCTCATATAAGCTGGTCCGCACAGTTGTGTCTCTTTCACAAGATGAACGACTAGATGAACCATTATGTCAAAAAACGAGGGAGGAAAATACATTTCAAGATCACATAAAGTAACAACTATCTCATTTTGCAATGTTGGTAAGATCGCGGGATCGACCACCTTACTGCAAATAGACCTGAAGAAGAAACACAGCTTAGTTATTGCGCTTCTTACTTTTTCTGGCAGAATAGAACGTATACCTATTGGTAAAAAATGTTCCATTATAACATGGCAATCATGCGTCTTCAAACTCTTTAACTTGAGGTCTTTCATGGACACAAGTCTTCTAATATCTGAAGAGTAGCCTTCTGGAACTTTTACTTCACTGAGGAACTTACACAATGTTTTCTTCTCCTTTCTAGATAGAGTGTAAACAGCAGGTGGCAGATATGTTCGTCTTCCTTTCGTCACGGGCGCCAATTCAGTTCTCATCCCCATGTTTACCATGTCATTCCTTATGTTAACGCCATCCTTAGACTTTCCTTGTATATTGAGTAGCGTACCTATAACGCTGTCAAATACATTTTTTTCAATATGCATAACATCCAGGAAATGTCTTACGTACAACGACTTCCAATATGGAAGTTCAAAGAAAATTGACTTCTTCTTCCACCCACCCTTGACAATTGAATGTGCAAAAGGCTTGCCAAACTGAGTGCTCACATCTTTCACCTTTTCAAAAATTTGATCACCTGACAAAAAAGGCGGGGCTGTACGATGTTCGGCCTCTCCATTGAATGCTTTTCTCCACCCACGGTAGTGATGATTAGAATTTAAGAATCTACGATGGCCGAGAAAGACATTCTTCTGACAAAGCGCCAATCGTGTCGTATCGGTTTCATCTTCACAAACAGGACACGCCTTTTGACCCTTGTTGCTGTACCCGGATAGATTTCCGTATGCTGGAAAATCATTAATTGTTCCAAACAACATCGCCCTCAAGTTGAAACTTTCTTTCCTATACCCATCGTAAACCTCCACACCTCTCTCCCACAAAAACTTTAAATCTTCGATTAAGGGTGCCAAGTATACGTCTATGTCATTCCCTGGTTGTTTAGGCCCAGAAATTAGCATAGATAACATCATGTACTTACGCTTCATACATAGCCACGGAGGTAAGTTATAAATCATAAGAATCACAGGCCATGTGCTATGCGAGATACTTTGAATACCATGCGGGTTCATTCCATCAGTAGACAATGACAACCGAAGGTTTCTTGCTTCTTTTCCAAATTCAGGATATTCAGTATCAACTTTACTCCATTGTGGTGAGTCTGCCGGATGTCGCAACTTTCCATCAATAATTCTTTCATCTGCATGCCAAGTCAAGTGTCTTGAATCGGTCTCACTACGATACATGCGTCTAAATCTCTGAATTATAGGAAAATACCATAAGACTTTAGCAGGAGACAACTTTTTCTTATATCGAGGGGCACCACATTTAGGACACTCATTCAACGCTGCATACTCGTTTCGAAACAAAACGCAATCGTTTGGACATGCGTGTATCTTATCATAGCTCATTCCAATAGAAGACAACATCTTTTTGGCTTCATACGTTCGATTGGGAAGAACATTATCCTCTGGTAGCATATCTTTCATAAGGGCTAATAACTCTGTGAAACTTTTATCCGACCATCCATTGTCCGCCTTTAAGTTGTACAACTTTAACACCGCAGACAATCTTGTGAATTTTGAACAACCATCATACAACGGTTTCTCTGCATCGCTTACCAACCTCTCAAACATTTTGGGACAATCCGCTAGATCTTCTTCCAGCGCTTCTGCAATCTCTTCGACTCGATCACAATCGTATGTGTCTGTGCAATCGTCGTTTGAAGCATACTTCCTATTACACCTCGACCCAGCATTCCCGGTACTTTTCTCACCATGCATTGTCCAACATGTATAACTTCTATCAATTCCAAACCGTAGTAAATGAGATCCCAACTGATTCCCGTCAACCTTACCCCCGGCATAACAGCAACCCAAGCAAGGACACGGCATTCGAAGCGGGTCTTTGGAGTTCGCAACCGCAAACTCAACAAATTCCCATACCCCTTTCTCGTACTCTTTCGACAATCGGTTTGAATTCATCCATGTCTTATCCATGTCTTAATTAAGCTAAACAACAACGGTCAAACTTCCACTCTTCACAAGTAACCCCTATGGCGAATTCAATTCACAAAGTTAGTAAGTACCTCCTATATTAACTCTCTAAACACATAAAACTAATGTGTTTCTGTCAAAACGCAAAGTATAAACGGAATGAATCCGAAGCAATAAAACGTAACATATATAATCACACAATTTCAGACAAATTCATCATAATACCAGTAATTTGAGAAAGAAATTTACCTCGGATGTTACCGAACTCAAGAAAACGCCAAACGTCGAACTAGGCTGGGAAACGATCAAACTTTCACTATACACAAGTTACCCCTATAGCAAATTCACAAAGTTAGTAACCACCAAGACAAAATCGATTGAACAAAGGAAATCAACAATAGTTTGATGTGTGTACATACTCCTAAATATGTAGTACCAGAGTCAATGATACGAGCTCCAAAGAGATCCAAAGTTATCAATCCAGTCAGACCTATACAAGAAATTCAATTCAATGTATGATTATAATAAGAATGGGTGAATAGCTCATGATGCAGTTAATTAAATACACCACTACTAACACTACTAACACAAGACACACGATGCAGTTAATTAAATACACCACTACTAACACGAAGCTATAAAACTTTATGGCATATGGAGGGAATGGTATGATTTTAGTGCTGGTCTCTGTTTCATGAGATGTTTCATTTTTAATTATGTTCATACTGATACTATTATATATTCATTTTTATATCATTTAATTTATATTCAGTTTTATGCCCAAATATATGATGGGCATCGGTTATGCCACTAGCTAGTTATATACCTTTACACGTATGTATATACCGACATGCCTCAAAATCCACTACATATATCATCATTGGTAGAGAAATATTGCACCTCCTCCACTATCTTATACAACAGTCAAGAAACTTTACTCACAATTTCAATTCTACTAAGATAACAAGAGACTCACAATTTCAATTGTACTAAGATAAGAAGAGGCTAAGGACATAAATGGAGACCACAAATTAAGAATAAGAGCCTCTCTATGGAACAGAACTCAAAAGATAAGAAGAGGTTAAATTTATATTTTGTGAAAACCATACAAGCAGACCCCAAACAATCCAACAGCCACCATTTCACAGTTCAACAGAACCCTATCACCTAAAAGCATATCCAGCTTGCTAGCAATGCAGCAAACATTAGTTGTAACTCAGATTCACCAGGAAATGAATGCTCTGAACCAGTTTCAGTCACTGAACATGCGAGCTACGTCTTTAGCACCTATCGGCAAATAATTTTAAAAAAATTTGGATAATATTTGCTTTTAAGAAAATCAATTGTGTTGTTATAACTATCTTCCAATCATGTGTTGGATGACAAGTTCTTCATGGCTAAAGAGTAAATACTAACATATGCAATGCCAATTCTGCAATTAGGACTTAATTCATAAATTTTTGAATCGACTGAAATGTATTATCTGCTAAACTTATCTTCCAAGATTCAAGCCACAATTTTTAAATCGACTTAATTCATAAACATATGTAAACTTAATTCAGCAATGAGTCTAAATACAGCGACACAAAATTTATCTTCCAAGATTCAAGCCACAGTTGCAACTAACAATGCATATAATGTTAGACATGGCTAATTGGTCACACAAACCCTAAAATCAAGAGCTACCAGAGGAGAAGAGACGGAGAAGTGTGATACCTGGGTGGCGCAAAGAAAGTTGCTACCAGAGGAGAAGAGACGGAGACGAAACGATGGTGGTGGACGGAGGAGAAGAAGTTCGCGCGATGGTGGTGGACGGAGGACCGACGACGGTGAGGGGTGGGGTTTCTGGTTCGCGTGCAGAGAGAAAAAGAAAGAGAGAAAGTGAGAAACAGTAGAAGCGTGTTTTTGGTTTTAATTTTAGTAATAAGGCTACTAAAGCGCTTCTGGAAAGCGCTCTCATAGCCTGGGCTATACCAGCGCTTTTGACAAAAAGCGCTCTCATTAAACACCCCTACCAGAGCGCTTTTGAAAAGCGCTTTCGTTCCCCCCACGTTCCCCCCACCTACCAGAGCGCTTTTGTAAAGCGCTTTCGTACCCCCCCCCCCTACCAGAGCGCTTTTGAAAAGCGCTCTCATAACCCCCCCTACCAGAGCGCTTCTTAAAAGCGCTTTCATACCCCCCCACTATTAGAGCGCTTTTTTAGCGTGTTTTTTAATTTTGTCTTTAGCGAAGCCTATGCCAGCGCTTTTCCTAAAAGCGCTTTCGTAGGGGTGCTGCTAAAAACCAAATTTGGCGTAGTGCATCCATGGTTTTCCATGGGCTCTTAATTGCTTTGCTCGTTTTTTGAAAAGAAATGTAGAAGAAAAGAATATGGACTTTAGCTCGTAAATGAGCGTAGCCATTTTGTAGGTTTATGAGAAAGAATATGAAAAAAGTTTTTAGAGCAAGGCAAAGCAATTAGAGGCAATTACCTTAATAATGTAGAAAATCAGTTCTTTTAGCCTTTCAGGGTGAAAGGGTCTATCCATGCCATTAGAGGGCAGGAAGCCTTTCATTTGGAGGTTGAAGGGTCGTCGCAACGTCATTCGCCATAAGACTGTCCCATGCCATAGAGAGGCAGGTAGTATAAGGGAAGGACCAGAATAGCCTTTCGTAGGCAGCCAGAGGATACCACAGCCTTTTGTAGGCAATTTCCGAGGGTCGAGGTCATATTGGTGTATCGAAGGCAGCATCATTAGGGTCTTATGACCTTTGTATTTACCGAGGCAAAATGGCTGAGGTATCCTCGTATTCGAGGGACACGGCTATTCTGCAAAAAATACACAAGGCAACAAAGCAACAAGGCAACAGGCAACAGGCAACAGGCAGCAAAGAGGTTACCCAAAAAGTGTGTGTGGGTGTAACAATCACGTGATTTGATTCAGATATTTATCTTGTAATTAAATGACTCTAATTCAGTTCAAGGTTGCACTCCCTAAATTACTAACCATGGCAGAAAATATAAAACAGTCTTAAGTGCCTTTAAGGCCAACCAATACAAGCCAGGAACATATACATAAGAATATGGGGAAGGGAAAAAGAAACCAGCGGGTTTGACATAAGTAATAATTAAGCAGAAAAATAAAAGAGATTAGAGTTTTAGGGTTACCGACTATTTGAGCTTTGGCGGTTGGCAAACCCTGAAAATTGGAAAAGGGAGAAATAAACAAACAGGGGTGACTGCATTATCGGCTCAATGACAAATAATGTTAACCCTAATTTGATAAAAAATTGCAAAAAGGAATTAAGTAAAATATGGACAAAACTTAGCTTTGGATTTGATCTGATATGGTTGGCAGTCGAAGGTAGCCTCAAGATTAACCCTGAAAAATAGGCAAAAACAGGCAAAACACGTGAGCGCAAAAGAGTCCATTGACTTTCGAGGTTTTAGCCCCAATAACAATTTTATAATGCAGATAATATTTAAAGGAAAATAAGATCATAACTTAGCTTCGTAAAAGGCGTGGCGCGTGGTCAGAAGATGTCCGGTGATTACCCTTGAAAAAAACACAAAGAAACAGAAATTTTTTAGTATAGGTGTGATCTTCGTAAACCCTGATTAGGGTACGAATTGACTAAGTTTAATATAATAAACATGAAAATCAAATTAATTAATTATTGGTTTTCAACCTAATTAATTTAAAAATAGACCAATCCTGATTAAATTATTAATCCTAATCATGATCAAATTAAAATTAAACAAAATAATCTATCTTAAATTAATTACTTAAATTTTATGACTAAATTAAATTAATTTACAAAATCTAATTCTAATTAGTTAATTAAAATGATTAAGTTTAGGTTAAGGAAGAAAAAATAAGGTTTATGATTTAAATAAATAAAAATAAAAATAAAAGAGAAAGAAAAAAGGAAAAAAATAATAAGATAGGACAGAACCAGCGCTGGAGATTCAGTGTGGACATATCCTGATGGTCTATGATGGAGCATACTTCCTGGATCGCTTGATTGAATCTCCATAATGCTTGGACGGCCGTGATCAATCTGAACAGCATGCACCTGCGTGGCCTCGTAACTCTGGATCTGAGAGCATGTTGTTAACAAAAAATAAAGGGATTCGATGAGGGCTGGGATCGAACCCCCTCTCCCTTGGCCAATGACATATTCCTCTTACCAACCCTGTTGTGCTCGTTAGTCGATAAAGAATACACATAAAAATAATATAAACCAAACAATGGATTTTGAATTTCTGACGCGCGCTGCATCATCTTCTCCACTCAGGCTCTGCGTACGACTGCGATTTTGCTACCATCTTGCTGCGAATTTTTCATGGCTAAAGAACCTGCAATTTCTAAACTCGGCTATGTGCAACTTAAATCAATTATAAGACTATAAACCAACCAGAATTAACCTTCTGAACATGATGGCACAAGTAACTCAGCCTAATTTTACCTTTTTTTGGGAAACCCCAATTTGAAACCTTCATAACCTAACCATGGCAGATATCGATTTACATGCTTAAACAATAATTAAATCATATGGACAGCTTTGATTTAACATCATGAACGTGAATATGCGGTCAAAATTTGTTTATCATACACAAATTAAGCAAAACGAATCGAGTTATGGAAGCCAAACCGTAAACGTGTAAGTGACGATTCCGGGCGTTCTGAGCTTCGATTTTGATCGGGAGATGATCAACAACCCTCCAGCAACACGTTTGAACCTTCAAATCTCTTTTATACTCGCTGCAACCAATGGAACGATTTTGACTCTTTCCTTGGATTTTTCGCGAGCTCTTTAGTGTTCCTCGGACTGCCCAAATTTTTTCAACCCTTGTACACGAGGTTTTGTCAATATATATAGGAGGAACTAGGTTGATAAATTTGGACCAAATCCTTTTGAATCAAACAATTGGAAATTGATTGCAAATTATCTTTTAAATATTTCTAAATATGTCCAAACTTAATCCAATTTCACCAATCTTGTTTAGCACGAAATTGAGCTATAAATGTGGTATTTGGATGATTGGAGAATGATTAGAATTGAATCAAATCCAATCCTTTCTATTTTCCTTCCAAATATTTGATTAAAACCATGCTTTAATTGAATATTAATTCATATAAAATCATATTTTCAATCAAAATTCGTGGCCTTCTGTTTTAGAGCTTCTAGATGGTTTGCATAGCAAGATTGGACCTTAAAGTCATGGGCCTCTTTGCAAAAAAAAATCGTTTTGAAGCCTTTTATTTCACATTTTTCTTCTTAAAATTGCTCAACTTTAACAAGGCATATCTCTCTCAATTTTTGAGGTATGGAGGAGTTCTTGGACTTTTTAGATACCTTAGAGAGTCCTCTAACCAGTGTCTTTGGTCTCATATCAAAATTATTTTCCATGCTCCTTGTGTGTCCTTTTTAAAAAAAATGACTTTTTGTTGACTTTTGAAAAGGACCTATAATGTTTTGGTCCATATCTCCCAAATGAAGCATTTTTAGACTTGGCATGTGAGAGACAAAATTGTAGAGAATCAAATTTCCTTCAAAATGAGCTTTGGATGGAGAATTTATGATGTCCCAAGTGAGAGTTATGGTTGGTCAAAGTTCAGTTGACTTTCTCCTATACAAACCCTAATTTAGAAACTTTTTGATTTGTTGATTTTTGATCTTTCCTTGATGAACCATGATCAATTCTTGATCAAATGGTGAATGATACTTCAATATGAGGATTTTGACCAAAAAACAGGAGTTTTGACTGTACTTTGACCACAGTTGACTTTTAGGTCAACCTAGTCGACTATTGACTTTCTGAACAATTGAGTGACCAATCCTTTGAGTTGAGACCTGGAACTTGTCATGGAGGTAATGTGAGACATCATAGACCATATGGAATACCTTGGAGACATTGATTCATTGATTTTCCCTCAGAACAACAAAACCCTAATTCTCTGATCTTTGTTTAGGAGAGTGTGTCTTTGAACATTGTACCTTGATTTGAATTTGAACAAGAGAAATAGTATGGGAAAATTTTGGGGTATGACAGATGCCCCTGTTCAATTTTCTTATATCTGAAGATGTAGACTGGCATGTGTGTCTGTCAAGGTCTGAAGGTAGAAGGGAATTGAACACTAGAATACCCAGAAATTTGCCCTAGCTGAAGTAGGGACTCTAGTTGGAGATGGGCTTAAAGATGCCATCTAGTCCTTGAGAGAAAATTTATTGGAGATGGGCTCAAAGATGTCATCCAACTTAACAGACTTGACCGTCAGAATACGTCGTACGTCAGACCGTTTCTGAGAGATAGACTTAGGTTGAGTCGTACATTAGACTGGGTTTATTTTGCATCAGCAGATGTCTGGAAACCGTGCGTTAGGATGAAGGATGTGTCGTACGTCAGATTAAATCCAATTTACATCTGTAGATGTCTGGAAAACCGTGCGTTAAGTTGAAGGACAAGTCGTGTGTTAGACTGAATCCAATTTGCATCCGTAGATGTCTGGAAGGCCATCCGTTAGGCTAAAAGATAAGTCGTGCGTTAGACTAATCCTTTATATTTGTTGGAGATCGACCATGTCAGCGCCGTTCGTAGTAACTGAATTAGATCTTTGAAGGTCTCTTGATTATCTCTGAACTATCTCTGGAGAATACCCGGAACTAAGTATCAGAACTAAATCTCTGTCTTGATCATTTCTGAACTATCCCTGGAGAATATCCAAAATTAAGTATCAGAACTAAATATTTGTCTTGATTATCTATGAACCATCTTTGGAAGATATCCAAAATTAAGTGTCAGAAGTAAATCTCTGTCTTGATTATCTCTGAACTATCTCTGGAGAATACCCGGAACTAAGTATCAGAATTAAATCTCTGTCTTGACTATCTCTGAACCATCTTTGGAAGATATCCAAAATTAAGTATCAGAATTAAATCTTGGTTTTGATCATTTCTGAACCATCTCTGAAGAATACCCGGAACTAAGTATCAGAACTAAATCATTGTCTTGATTATCTCTGAACTATCTCTGGAGAATACCCGGAACTAAGTATCAGAATTAAATCTTTGTCTTGATTATCTCTGAACTATCTTTGGAAGATATCCGAAATTAAGTACCGGAACTAAATCTCTGTCTTGAATGAGCGTCAGAATTAAATCGTTGACTTGATTATCTCTGCACTATATCTAGAAGACAATGTTCATTTAATTGTAGAAATAGACTGAAAAAGGAACATTAGTTTTATGCAATGTCGTGATGCATGTATTGTAGTGTTTATTTTTGACATGAATGAGAGTGTTATGCATATGCAATGAGGCGTATGTATGTTATGTATGAATTCACTATGATACATGATGTATGAACATGATTTATGCTATTTGGAGTATCTCAATTGAGAAAATAAATCTATATGTCTTTGTGATTTTGATGTCTGATCTTGTTTTGAAGATGCTCAACCGGGGATTTATGATTTCTTCTTGGGGATGAGAGTCATTTGAATGATTGATCCTCGATGCACCCTGACTAGGGATAAGAGATGAATAACCCTTTATGGAGAAGAGAAAAGTGTCGGGGAACCGGCAGTGTTGAAGATGTAAACTCTGTTGAGGAAGGAAGTTTTTGTTGGGACGAGAGTATTTGAAGATATCTTCTTAATGATTTCTCTGTGGGGATATGATCTTGTGAACCCGACTCTGTGGGGAGACATGAGTGTCTTGACAGTTGCCCCTAGTATTATAGTAACTACTACTCCTGGATTTGATTAGGACACACCACTGAGTATTGGTCAAGATGTCAAACTGGACTTGCATAGATTTTCCCCTGTTAGTAGGAACTTTGGAAAGATTCGCCTCGCGAGGACTTTATGAGATGTGCACTATGGGCGACATGCCCCTAGTACTTAGTATGATGCCCCTCACTGATCGGGAAATAGTTTGAAGTCCACTTGTGATGTATGCCTTTGACTTTTTGGCATTTGAGAGATTCTTCGAATCTTGACTTGATTTCCCCAGATTGATCGGGAAATAATTTGAAATCCACTTGGGATATATGCCTCTGGCTATTTGGAATTTGAGAGATTCTTGGAATCTTGACTGGATTGCCCCAGATTGATTGGGCAAAACATGCCATGCCCCTTGTATATGTAGGAGACATTGCTTCTTGAAGTAATCTGTGTTGGTCGGGATAACTTTGAATCATTAGCCATACCCTGTGCAAATTCATTATGATGCTAACATTTGAAATTATGTAGCAGAATATGTTTAATAATGAATTCATGAGATGCAATGCATACGTTTGTCTTGAGTTTTTGAAAAACATTAAAACTGGAGAAGTAAGATCATGATATTTATAAAAACATGATGCTTGTAAAAACAGGATATCAACCTAGCATTTGTAGTAAACCTTAAGGAGTCAGGATACCTTTTTGGTGACAGTATGCTTTCGAACTAACCATGCTTCAATTAGGACTTTCAAGGGTTGTAACGTGGCTTGGTTCACGGTTTAAGAAACAAAGGATAATGGCTCAAAATTTGATTTTACCCACCCTTCTTCGTGATGATCTTCAGTCCTAAGCTCAGTTAATTCAACTTATGCATTCAGGTTCCAAGAGGCTTTTGGATTTGCACCTTTGATAATGATGATGGTTCACAAGCAAAGAGAACTTTTGAGATGGCAGTCACTTCTTCCTTTTGGTAGTCACAACATTGTGTTGTTCAGGAATTTATTGACTTCTCTTTTTTCATCTTTTTGATATCCCTACTTTTGCCTGAACTGTCTATTTTGAGTTTACAGTCAGCGGGATGCCTGGATTTTTGCCTAAGTCATCTTTTTGATTTTTGACTTAGCAGGCTTTTCTTTGTATATATGTTTTTTTTCATTTTTTTTGAAAGATATTGAGTGCCTTGCTTAATGATTGATGAACCATCATTGGCTTTTGATTGACATCTCCAACACTTCTTTGATGTGTGCGGATGAACGCTTGTGATTGAAACCTTTGGTGAAAGGTGTACTGAATGATTCTCTTTAAATAGAATGCACAGCTAAATTAACTGAGAACTACCCTGCCCCAGGTTATGATCAAGGGTTTTAATTAGTATAAGAAAGAAAACTTATACTCCTTAGGCTCAAAGGGGTTGACGAGGGATTAGCATCCTTATACCTCCACTGCTTAGGAATTGAAACAATGCCTGTACATCGTCAACATAGTCCGTTCAAAAGCATATTGTATGAGGTTGCGGTATCATTTTCGTCATCCTTCCTTAAAAGGCTTACAGCTTAGCAGGAGTTGAATAGACACAAAACATATGCAAGGTAAATACACAATTTAAAATGAGTGATAGCGAAATAATTTATTCAAAACAAACATATGCAATGCACTGATGATGATTATTAAAGCCAATAATGTCTATCATAAGTCGAATGTTTAAACAAACGGGAAAGAAATTGCAAATGAAGGTAAATCTAATGATCTAAAAGTCCATATTTCTAGCCATCCACAGTATTAGCAATCTTGTTGTGATTAGGCATGGGAGCAGTGATCACATTAGGAGTTGTAGGAGGGTCGAACTCAATTTCACCAGCATCGATCATATCTTGGATTTTGTTCTTCAATGGCCAACAATTCTCTGTGTTGTGTCCAGGACTATTAGAATGATATGCGCATCTTGCATTGGGTTTGTAGCTAGGAGCAGAGGTGTTAGGATTCTTAGGAGAATCCCTCAGGGTGATCAAATTTGCCTTTAGCATATGTGTCATACCCCAAAATTTGCCCATACATTTTCTCCTATTCAAGTTCAAATCAAAACACAATGCTCCTAAATACATCCTCCTACACATGGCTCTGAAACTAGGGTTTGACTTATTCAAAGGAAAATCAGTGAATCAATGACTCCAAAGCATCTCATATGGCTCAGTACATTTCACACTATCTCTATAACAAGTATCAAAGCTCATCTCAAAGAATTGGACACTCAATGGTTCAGAAAATCAACAGTCGACTAGTTAACCTAAAAAGTCAACTGTGGTCCAAGTAAAGTCAAAACTTCTGATTTTTGGTCAAGATACTCATATTGAAGCACCATTCATCATTTGATCAAAATTTGATCATGATTCATCAGGAAAAAGGTCCAAAATCATCAAAGCAGGAAGTTACTAAATTAGGGTTTTAAGATGAAAGTCAACTGAACATGGTTCATCAAAAATTGCTCAACCAAAGCCTATTATCAAGGAAATTTCATTTTCTACAACTTTGATGTTGGGTCTAAAGTCAAGAAATGCACCAGTTGGATGATACAAGCCAAAACGTTACAGGTCCTTCTAGGAACTCGCAAAAAGCAGTTTTCTCGCACAAGCCATATCGCCAAGATAAAACCTCCAAATGAGGAAAGGTTTCCAAAGTAGCTTGTAGAAGACATCCTAAGCTTTCCAAAAAGTCCTAGAGCACCTTCATACGATAAAAATTGAATGAGTTATGATCGGTGCAAGTTGGGCAAAATTTGAGAAATGCACAAAGCTTCAATTGATTAATTTCATACTTTTGAGTAATGGGCCATAATCCTTGCACCATCCACGAAATTCCAAGTTTATTAGAGGCCCATTTGTCATTTGGTTATTTATTTTATGATTTTATTTATTTATTTTTGGATTTATTCATTTAAATTCACTATAAATCAAATCAAATCAAAATAAATAAAATCAAATCACACAAAAACTTTCCATTCATGTAAACATGTCCAAGTTCATTCCATGGTCTCAATTACACGTGAAGAAAAAAGCATCAAAATAGGATTCAATTGAAAAAAGGAAACTTTTCATGCACTTTCAAAACAAAATATTTTTTCAATCAAGTTTCTCAATCTTTCTTAAAACCTCTCAACCCTAATTTGTCCCATATATATACATACACTCTGCAGCCTCTACACTCACGAAGCCCTAGCCTCACAACCTCCTTAAAAATTCCAAAAATCACACAAAAGAGCCAACTTTCATTCTGAGATTTCCAGCCATAGTCAACTCAAACTAACCATTTCATTCACAAGCCAAGAGGTAAGAGGGTAAGTTTGAATCATATTCGAAGCCCCCATGATCATATAATGCTTGCTCCATGATTCATGTTCACTCATGCATATTTAAATTTCGATTACAATGATTTAACGTGTTTCAATGGGATCTAATGTGTGGTTTAGAGAGGATCTGGACGGTTAGAATCAAGCCATGATGCATGGAGCGTGAAACACCATGTTTAGGGAAAAACGAAAGCACCCTTTCGTTTTCATACTTGCCATCGTTTTTTGCCCAAACCGACCCCATTATCGAATTCAGGGCGTCATTTTACATAGATCTGGGTCATGTTTGTTCTTGTTAACATTAATTTCTGCAGGTTTTAGTGTTCGAAGGTTTTTCCGTAACAAAATCCGCAGCTAAATCCATATCCAAATCCGCAGGAAAAATGAGGAAGATGATGATGTGGAGCGTTGATCTTTGAACGCTGGCGTGTCGCAGTGCCACTCGCTGGTCAACCAATATTGTTTTCTCTCTAATTGTTCATTGGCCTGCGCGTGGGGGATGGGGCCCACGTTTGACTGACCCAGCTATCATGCATTTATTTTTCCTTTTATTGTTTTACAGCGAATCCTTGAATGACTTGAACGACTAGCACAGTTTGCTGGAGGCATGGATCCATGACATCATAAACCTGGGTTCAATCCCTGGTTTTGCCACTTCTTGTGTTTGATTTTTTCCTTATTTTTGTTTTCTTATTTTCATGGTTGCTTTTATTTAATTGATTTCTAATGTTTTTTTAACTAACTACTAAAAACAAAAAAACAAAGAGTAGGATAAATTAATCAATCAATTTTTTTTATTTTCTTTCAAAAATAATTTAATTAAGTCCTTAAGTAGTTACTATAAAAATATATAATAAAAATAAAAAATAATAATAACTAGTATTAACTAGATGTTAATAATTTTAAATTTTTTTTTAGAATTTAATTAATCTAATAAATTTAGCTTTAGTTAATTAAATAACTTAATATTAGTTTAAAATTTAGGGTTTAATCAAATAGTTTGTTTTAATTTTTAACCATCAATTATTTCTTATTATCTCTCGATTTTCTTCTCTCACCTCAAAATCTCGTGTATGGCGCATGTTTGATTTATTTTATGGTTTTTAGACATTAGAATGTATATAGGTCAAAGAATGTAAACATCATAGTGAACTTATTTACTTTCCCGCACTTTTAATTTCCGCATTTTTTATATATTTTGTTTAGATGTATGATAATTAGGGCGTGTATGGCAAGAACGAATCAAACGATAGCTCACTAAAAATTACAAGATAAATATAATTGAATCCAATACACTCGCACTCACTCACCCCTAGGGTACACCCCTCTTGGTTGCCTTCGATTAAAAAAAGGTCGTGTCTCTCGAACGTAGAGGTGCCAATTAGCAAAGTCCCTCGATTTAAAAATCATTGCAAAGATCATAAGTCCCTCGATGACCCGCGATGTCGCCTCGATTATATGATCTAGTCCCTCGAGTGGTTGCCTACGAAACAATGATTATCCCTTCGAATATTGCTAAAGGTATCTCTACCTGTTGCCTTCAACGACCTCGATGACCCTTCGATGACCCGCACGTCCAATAAAACAAGGACCACCTACTTCTATATAGTATGGATAGTCCTGGGAACCTTAAAAATTACAGAAAAAGACCGATCAATTAGGGTAGTGTTCTTAATCTGCCTAGCTCAACAAAAATATCTTTTCAACACTCTTTCGAAAAACTAAGGCTACGCATTCACGCTAAAGTCCTTATGCCTCTTTTCAACTCAAAACAAACATGAGCTAAGCAAATTAAGAGCCCGTAGATAACTACGGATGAAAAGGGTGCTTGCACCTTCCCTTTTCATAACTTACCCCCCCGAGCCCGTTTTCTTTTCAAAAGGTCTTTTTCTGTACTTTTTACCTTTCCTAACATTGGACAAAATAAAAGTCGGTGGCGACTCATGCTCACCGCAACATTTGTTGCATATTAAAAATAAAAGTCAGTTCACCGAGTTACAGAACTGACGACTCTGCTGGGGATTCTTTAAGAGGGGTTTACCTTAGGGCTTAGTTCATTATAAATGTTTTCAATTGTTTGTTTGTATGCTTTATTCTTAAAGGTTGTTTGGGATTGTTCTGTGTGAAAGATCCTAACCCGGATCTGAGTACCTTAGGAAAATGGCATGAGATCAAGGAGACTGCACAGCGTATACTGATGTGGTTGATCTGATGGCCATCGTTAGTGTGACACATTGGTTTGTCCTGGTGTTCCTTGGGATCCGACTCGAGGAAATGCTTGGCTACCGCGTGGTGTCATTAAGCACTAATTCGCCCTTAGAACCCTAGTTGAACTAAACTTTGGCCTTTTAGAAAGTAGCGAGATGGATGGCTTTGGTTCCGACTGAAGTTGGTTGATACTCGAAGCTACACTCATATGGACTGGACTTTCGGGACCTTCTCGGTTGGTGATTCGATCGCCAAACTGAGATAAGCGCCTTCGAGAAAGGTCAATGATATGAGCTCCCTAGAACCCGATCTTTTATAGGACAGGTTTGAACCAACTAAACTTCAGGGGGAGGGTACATACCTTTGGGCCACGTGCAAGCCTAACCATAAGGCAAAATTGTGTGACTTGCGTGACTTGTTTGTGTTTGCTACTAACTTTCGTTTCCTTGCAGGTTTCGTTAAAAGGACTTGTTTTGTACTTACTACCCCACACTATGCCTAATGAACTGCATTTGCATAACTTCATGACATCATGACATCATAAGCATAACATGATTTAACTGACCCTTTCAAGGATCTTAGGGATTTAGGGCGCACTATTTCAGGTGCTCTTATCAAGGACTGAATTCCTAATCAAGGGACAAGAGGATTTATTTTCCTCAAGCCGCATGCCTTCCAATTCAAAGACTCAGTACCTATCAAGGGGCAAGAGGATTTATTTTCCTCTAGCCATGTATCTTCAAATTCAGAAGTGTCCCGAATCAGAGGCGATGACCCACTCGATATGGTGAGCTTGATTCTCAAAGAAAGACGTTCAAAGACAAAGTTCAGATTTCTTCATGCAAAGACACGACCAAACCATTTTCTAATGTTGCTATCTAGATTCCTAAAGATCCTTGAAAAACATTGCACTTGCATTCATAACATCGCATCACAGGTTTCTACCACAGGTTTCTCACCTCCTCGCTGTTTATTTCAGCATCATGAATCTCGAACAATCAGTCAAAAATCTTCAGGCCCAGAACAACCAGTTCCAGAAAATAATCTTTCACTTGGCCAAGGGGCAAGAAGAATTAAAGGCACTTCTGTCCGAAAAGGAGAAGGACCAACAAAGGGAGCAAGGTGTGCAAGATAAATGGAAGTCCAAACCTAAGCGGTCATTCACTCTGTTACCCATGCCGCTATCTCAAGCTCTACAACAACTGCTCAATCAGAACTTGATAACCCTATTGCCTCCATATTCACTTCCTACTAACCCCGCTCCTGGGTATAAGTATCAGGCGAGATGTGCTTATCATTCAAATAGTCCTGGTCATGATACAGAGGATTGTGGACCGTTGAAACACAAGATCCAAGACCTCATTGATGACAAGATCGTTGACTTCAACTCACCTAAGGAACCTCATATGGCTAATGCTGGGTACAATCGGAAAGGTCGCAACGAACACCACCAATCCGTGGGGACAATTATGATCTCTACACCAATCCCACAACAAAGACGCAAGTCCGATACACCTAAGCGCCAATTCACAAAGATCAACATGACTCTGGCCGAAGCATTACAACAATTGCCGAAGAAAGGGCTAATTACTTTGAGGAATCCTCCTATAAAGCCCAACACTTCCGCTCCTAGCTACAAGCCCAATGCAAGGTGCGCATATCACTCCAATAGCCCTGGGCATGATACGAATGATTGTTGGCCATTGAAGAACAAGATCCAAGACATGATCGATGCTGGCGAAGTTGAGTTCAATCTTCCTAAGACTCCTGTGGTGATCACCGTTTCCACGCCTAGTCATGACAAAACTGATTAATGTCAGAATGGATGAACTTTAGATCATTAGATTTACTTTCATTTGCAATTTCTATTCTGTTTGTTTAAACATTCAAATTACGATATACATTATCTGTTTCAATAATCATCATCAGTACATTGCGTATGTTTGTCTTGAATAAATTATTTCGTTATCACTCATTTTAAATTATGCCTTAATTCTGCATATGTTTTTGTGATACGCCACTCCTGCTAAAGCTGTATACCTTTTGAGGGAGGATGACGAAAACGATACCGCAACCTCATACCGTATGCTTTTGAACAGACTATGCTGACAATGTACAGGCATTGTTTCAATTCCCAAATAGTGGAGATATAAGGATGATATACCCTCGTCAACCCCTTTTGAGCCTAAGGACTAGAAGTTTTCTTTTTGTACGAAAAAACCGAATTTTTAACCTGGGGCAGGGTAGTTCTCAGTTAATTTGGCTTTGCATTCTATTTTAAGAGAAATCATTCAGTACACCTTTCAACAAAGGTTTCAATCACAAGCGTTCATCCGCACACATCAAAGAAGTGTTGGAGATGTCAATCAAAAGCCAATGATGGCCCATCAATCATTAAGCAAGGCAGTCAATATCTTTCAAAAAGAAAAAAAATGAAAAAACATATATACGAAGAAAAGCCTGCTAAGTCAAAAATCAAAAAGATGACTTAGGCAAAAATCAAGGCATCCCGCTGACTATAAGCTCAAAATAGACAGTTCAGGCAAAAGTTAGGGATATCAAAAAATTGAAAGAAGAGAAGTCAATAAATTCCTGAACAACACAATGTTGTGACTACCAAAAGGAAGAAGTGACTGCCATCTCAAAAAGTTCTCTTTGCTTGTGAACCATTATCATTATCAAAGGTGCAAATCCAAAAGTCTCTTGGAACCTGAATGCATAAGTTGAATTGACTGAGCTTAGGACTGAAGATCATCATGAAGAGGGATGGGTATAAATAAATTTTGAGCCATTATCCTTTGTTTCTTAAACCGTGAACCAAGCCACGTTACAACCCTTGAAAGTCCTAACTGAAGCATGGTTAGTTCAAAAGCATACTGTCATCAAAAAGGTATCCCGACTCCTTAAGGTTCACCACAAATGCCGAGTTGGTATCTTGTCTTTTACAAAACATCACGTTTTTACAAAAATCATGTTTATATCACGCTTTTACATCTCCTGCTTAATGTTTTTCCAAAAGCTCAAGACAGACGTATGCATTGCATCTCATGAATTCATTATTAAACATATTCTGCTACATAATTTCAAACGTTAGCATCAGAAAGAACTTGCACATGGTACAACTAATGACTAAAAGTTATTCCGACCGACAAGACTACTCCGAGAAGCAGTGTCTCCTACGTATACAAGGGGCATGGCACGTTTTGCCCAATCAATCTGGGGCAATCAAGTCAAGATTCGAATAATCTCTCAAAAGCCAAACAGTCTGG
Organism: Vicia villosa; assembly: GCF_029867415.1. Lineage (NCBI taxonomy): Eukaryota > Viridiplantae > Streptophyta > Magnoliopsida > Fabales > Fabaceae > Vicia > Vicia villosa. The sequence goes on from NC_081183.1 coordinate 145,040,561, forward strand.
GGCATCATCCTGAGTTTACAATTACTAGGGGCATGTCGCCTACAGTATACACTTCATAAAGTCCTCGCGAGGCGAATCTCTTCAAGTTCCTACTAGCAGGGGCAAATCTATGAAAGTCCAGTTTGACATCTTGATCAATACTTAGTGGGGTGTCCTAAATCGAATGGTAGTTACTACAATACTGGGGGAGATTTTCAAGACACCCATGTCTCCCCACAGAGCCGGGTTCACAAGATCATATCCCCACAGAGTAATCCTTGAAGAAGATATCTTTGAACATACTCGTCCCGACAAAGACATGGCTCCCCACTAGAGTTTACATCTTCAACACCACCGGTTCTCCGACACGTTGCTCTTCTCCACCATGGCTTACTAATATCTTTATCTCTAGTCAGGGTACATCAAGTTACTGGTTATCCCCAAGCAAGAATCATAAATTCCCAGCTGAGCATCTTCAAAACAAGATCAGACATCAAAATCACAAAGGCATAGAGATTTATTTTCTCGATCAAGACAACATAAATCACATATCATATGTCATGAACATATTCATACATTGCATACATTACCTCATAATGAACTCATAACATACAAAGTTTCTCATTTATTTTGAGGGACTCATTACATAATACATGCATCATGACATTGCATAACTATACCTATTGCAGGATACATGTACCGACAAATTAACGAAATTTCCAACTTTCCAAGATCTAATTCAGCTACTACGAATGGTACTGACACGGTCAACGCTCGAAGATCTAATTCATTTACCACGAACGGTAATGACACGATCATTTTCAAAGATCTAATTCAGTTACTACGAACGGTACTGACACGGTCAATGCTCAGAGATCTAATTCTATCATCACGAATGGTGTAGACACGATCACTGACCTTCCCAGTCTAATTCAGTTACTACGAACGGTGCTGACACGACAAAAGAATCTAATTCTATCATCACGAACGATGTAGACACGATTATCTCTCCAAAGTCTAATTCGGTTACCACGAACGGTGCTGACACGACAAGAGATCTAATTCTATTATCACGAAAGGTATAGACACGATCATATCTCAAAGATCTAATTCAGTTACTACGAACGGTGCTGACACGATCGACCCTTAAAGAGATCTAATTCTATCATCACGAACGAGGTAGACACGATCATCTTTTCGAGATCTAATTCAAGTATTATGAATGGTACTGACACGATCAACTCTCAAAGATCTAATTCATTTACTACGAACAGTAATGACCCAATCAACACTCAAACAACTACTTCTCAAACACTCCAAACATGATCGAATGCATGTCATACATCTGGATGGCATCTTCAAGCCCATCTCCGACAAAGGTCCCTACTTCAGCAAGGGCAAATTTCTTGGTATTCTAGTGTTCAATCATCTTCCACCTTCAGATACCAACTGGCATACAAACCACTCTACATCTTCAGGTTTAAGATAATTGAACAGGGGCAGCTGTCATACCCCAAAATTTGCCCATACATTTTCTCCTATTCAAGTTCAAATCAAAACACAATGCTCCTAAATACATCCTCCTACACATGGCTCTGAAACTAGGGTTTGACTTATTCAAAGGAAAATCAGTGAATCAATGACTCCAAAACATCTCATATGGCTCAGTACATTTCACACTATCTCTATAACAAGTATCAAAGCTCATCTCAAAGAATTGGACACTCAATGGTTCAGAAAATCAACAGTCGACTAGTTAACCTAAAAAGTCAACTGTGGTCAAAGTAAAGTCAAAACTTCTAATTTCTGGTCAAGATCCTCATATTGAAGCACCATTCATCATTTGATCAAAATTTGATCATGATTCATCAGGAAAAAGGTCCAAAATCATCAAAGGAGGAAGTTACTAATATAGGGTTTTAAGATGAAAGTCAACTGAACATGGTTCATCAAAAATTGCTCAACCAAAGCCTATTATCAAGGAAATTTCATTTTCTACAACTTTGATGTTGGGTCTAAAGTCAAGAAATGCACCAGTTGGATGATACAAGCCAAAACGTTACAGGTCCTTCTAGGAACTCGCAAAAAGCAGTTTTCTTGCACAAGCCATATCGTCAAGATAAAACCTCCAAATGAGGAAAGGTTTCCAAAGTAGCTTGTAGAAGACATCCTAAGCTTTCCAAAAAGTCCTAGAGCACCTTCATACGATAAAAATTGAATGAGTTATGATCGGTGCAAGTTGGGCAAAATTTGAGAAATGCACAAAGCTTCAATTGATTAATTTCATACTTTTGAGTAATGGGCCATAATCCTTGCACCATCCACGAAATTCCAAGTTTATTAGAGGCCCATTTGTCATTTGGTTATTTATTTTATGATTTTATTTATTTATTTTTGGATTTATTCATTTAAATTCACTATAAATCAAATCATATCAAAATAAATAAAATCAAATCACACAAAAACTTTCCATTCATGTAAACATGTCCAAGTTCATTCCATGGTCTCAATTACACGTGAAGAAAAAAGCATCAAAATAGGATTCAATTGAAAAAAGGAAACTTTTCATTCACTTTCAAAACAAAATATTTTTTCAATCAAGTTTCTCAATCTTTCTTAAAACCTCTCAACCCTAATTTGTCCCATATATATACATACACTCTGCAGCCTCCACACTCACGAAGCCCTAGCCTCACAACCTCCTTAAAAATTCCAAAAATCACACAAAAGAGCCAACTTTCATTCTGAGATTTCCAGCCATAGTCAACTCAAACTAACCATTTCATTCACGTGCCAAGAGGTAAGAGGGTAAGTTTGAATCATATTCGAAGCCCCCATGATCATATAATGCTTGCTCCATGATTCATGTTCACTCATGCATATTTAAATTTCGATTACAATGATTTAACGTGTTTCAATGGGATCTAATGATATATTCGAGTTTCTTGTGTGGTTTAGAGAGGATCTGGACGGTTAGAATCAAGCCATGATGCATGGAGCGTGAAACACCATGTTTAGGGCAAAACGAAAGCACCCTTTCGTTTTCATACTTGCCATCGTTTTTGCCCAAACCGACCCCATTATCGAATTCAGGGCGTCATTTTACATAGATCTGGGTCATGTTTGTTCTTGTTAACATTAATTTCTGCAGGTTTTAGTGTTCGAAGGTTTTTCCGTAACAAAATCCGCAGCTAAATCCATATCCAAATCCGCAGGAAAAATGAGGAAGATGATGATGTGGAGCGTTGATCTTTGACCGCTGGCGTGTCGCAGTGCCACTCGCTGGTCAACCAATATTGTTTTCTCTCTAATTGTTCATTGGCCTGCGCGTGGGGGATGGGGCCCACGTTTGACTGACCCAGCTATCATGCATTTATTTTTCCTTTTATTGTTTTACAGCGAATCCTTGAATGACTTGAACGACTGGCACAGTTGGCTGGAGGCATGGATCCATGACATCATAAACCTGGGTTCAATCCCTGGTTTTGCCACTTCTTGTGTTTGATTTTTTCCTTATTTTTGTTTTCTTATTTTCATGGTTGCTTTCATTTAATTGATTTCTAATGTTTTTTTAACTAACTACTAAAAACAAAAAAACAAAGAGTAGGATAAATTAATCAATCAATTTTTTTTATTTTCTTTCAAAAATAATTTAATTAAGTCCTTAAGTAGTTACTATAAAAATATATAATAAAAATAAAAATAATAATAACTAGTATTAACTAGATAATAATAATTTTAAATATAATTCCTTTTTTTTTTAGAATTTAATTAATCTAATAAATTTAGCTTTAGTTAATTAAATAACTTAATATTAGTTTAAAATTTAGGGTTTAATCAAATAGTTTGTTTTAATTTTTAACCATCAATTATTTCTTATTATCTCTCGATTTTCTTCTCTCACCTCAAAATCTCGTGTATGGCGCATGTTTGATTTATTTTATGGTTTTTAGACATTAGAATGTATATAGGTCAAAGAATGTAAACATCATAGTGAACTTATTTACTTTCCCGCACTTTTAATTTCCGCATTTTTTATATATTCTGTTTAGATGTATGATAATTAGGGCGTGTATGGCAAGAACGAATCAAACGATAGCTCACTAAAAATTACAAGATAAATATAATTGAATCCAATACACTCGCACTCACTCACCCCTAGGGTACACCCCTCTTGGTTGCCTTCGATTAAAAAAAGGTCGTGTCTCTCGAACGTAGAGGTGCCAATTAGCAAAGTCCCTCGATTTAAAAATCATTGCAAAGATCATAAGTCCCTCGATGACCCGCGATGTCGCCTCGATAATATGATCTAGTCCCTCGAGTGGTTGCCTACGAAACAATGATTATCCCTTCGAATATTGCTAAAGGTACCTCTACCTGTTGCCTTCAACGACCTCGATGACCCTTCGATGACCCGCACGTCCAATAAAACAAGGACCACCTACTTCTATATAGTATGGATAGTCCTGGGAACCTTAAAAATTACAGAAAAAGACCGATCAATTAGGGTAGTGTTCTTAATCTGCCTAGCTCAACAAAAATATCTTTTCAACACTCTTTCTAAAAACTAAGGCTACGCATTCACGCTAAAGTCCTTATGCCTCTTTTCAACTCAAAACAAACAAACATGAGCTAAGCAAATTAAGAGCCCGTAGATAACTACGGATGAAAAGGGTGCTTGCACCTTCCCTTTTCATAACTTACCCCCCGAGCCCGTTTTCTTTTCAAAAGGTCTTTTTCTGTACTTTTTACCTTTCCTAACATTGGACAAAATAAAAGTCGGTGGCGACTCATGCTCACCGCAACATTTGTTGCATATTAAAAATAAAAGTCAGTTCACCGAGTTACAATATGTAGTAAGGCTTGAGCTAGCGACATATTGATCTTTGTGAATTGACGTCTGGGTGTATCTTGTTTGTTTTGACGACCTTGTTGAGGCGCCGGTGTGGAGCTCAGAACTGCCCCAATAGATTGATCATGGTTTATCCTTTTCTGCCCATACACGTCATTAGAATCTGACCTCCCATTGAAATGCTTCTTTGTAGTACCGGAGGATGTAGCCACTTGAATCTTACCACTTCGAATGCCACTCTCGACACGTTCCCTAATCAGTATGAGTTCAGTGAATCCAGATGATGAACTTCCCAGCAAATGACTATAGAAAGGACCAGTTAGTGTACTCATAAACATATCGACCAATTCTCTGTCAGCTAAGGAGGGTTTGAATCTTCCAGCTAGATCTCTCCACTTCTGAGCGTACTCCTTGAAACTTTCCTCGGGTCCCATAGACATGTTTTGTAGTTGCATGCGAGTTGGTGCAAGGTCAGCATTGTATTGGTATTGCTGGTAGAAGGCAACAACCAAATCTTCCCATGTATGGATGTTGGTTCTTTCCAGTTGATAGTACCATTCGAGTTGAGTTCCAGATAAGCTCTCTTGGAAAAGATGGATCCATAGCTTCTTATCGGCAGTATGAGGTTGAATCTTCCTTACATAAGACCTCAAGTGCAGCTTAGGACAAGAGACTCCATCGTATTTTGCAAAAATTGGAGTTTTGAATTTCGGAGGTATAACAACTCCAGAGATGAGTCCTAGATCTTCAAAATCCAGTCCAGGTACCTTCTGAATTTCCATGGCTTTCATACGTTCCTCCAGCAACTTGTATTTGTCATCAGGATGTTCATCCTCATGGTGATAGTCCTCTTCTTCTTCAGAGGGTTTGGAAGAATCATGGTTACTTTTTGCATCAGTTTTGATACTAGCATCATCATCTTGCTCATCCTCATCACTGTCTTCAGAGGTTTCAGCATCCCTGAGTTGCAAGATCGGTCTAGCTTTTTCACCTGAGTCTTCTTACCCTTCTTGTTCTTCTTTTTAGTCAGCATGGCTTTCAGCTCTTCTTGCCCCTTGGACAAATTCAGAATCAAGGCTTGGAACTCAGTGTTTTGAGCTTGGAGATCCTTAACTGATTGTTCGAGATTCATGATGCTGAAATAAACAGCGAGGAAGGATGAGAGACCTATTGTAAGAAACCTGTTATGCGTTGTTATGAATGCAAATGCAATATTTTCAAGGATCTTTGGGAATTTAGTTAGCAACATTAGAAATGATTCGGTCGCATCTTCGTTCAAAGAACTCTGATTCTTGGATATTCTTTGATGGGAATCAAGCTCACCATATCCAGTGGGTCATAGCCTCTGATTCGGGGATACTTTAGAATTTGAAGGTACATGGCTAGAGGAAAATAAATCCTCTTGCCCCTCGATAGGCACTGTGTCTTTGAATTGGAAGGTATGTGGCCAGAGGAAAATAAATCCTCTTTCCCCTTGATTGTAACATCAGTCCTTGATAAGAGCACCTGAAATTGTGCGTCCTAAATTCCTAAGATCCTTGAAAGGGTTAGTTAAATCATGTTATGCTTATGATGTCATGATGTCATGTGAATGCAGTGCATTAGGCGTAGCGTGAGATAGTAAGGACAAACAAGTCGTTTTAACAAAACCTGCAAGGAAACGAAGGTTAGTAGCAATCACAAACAAGTCACACCAGAATTATCAGCCCTTCTAAAGCACCCTCGGACATGATACATTCGCATCATGCAATGATACTTTGAGAAAGGACCTATCTGAATTGTAGCATCGGGTAGCGACTAGTTCTCAACATTTGTCAAGAGTAGTCCCCCCACTACGTTCCTAAAGGCCAGGATGGGTTAAGGGTAACTAAAGGTCCTTGAGCTCCGGCGCACCCGTAGACACATACATAGACCCCCCCTCATTTGAGAAAGGTGTGCATATGCTATGGAGTCCTAACTCAAGCGTGAACTTCATATTGACTCATCTCCCATATATGTGAAAGAGGTCGCCATGACTATGCCACTCCTAATCTTAAATGTTCTTGAATCCGGGAATAGGATTCGTCCTTCATTTAATTCCTAAAACGCCCCTGAAAAATAAAACAAACAAAGCAAGCAATAGAAAACATTTAAATGAATCCTAAACTTTTAAGGTAACCCCTCTTTTATCGAAAAAATCCCCAGCAGAGTTGCCAGTTCTGTAATACGGTGAACTAACTTTTTAATCGAAATGTCGCGATTAAGCATGAGTCGCCACAGACTTTTATTTTATCCAAATAATCAGAAAGGCTAAAAGAACAGGAAAAACCTTTTAAATAAAAACTGAGTTCGGGGGGTAATTATGCAAAGGGAAGGTGTAAGGTACCCTTTGCATCCATGGTTTTCCATGGGCTCTTAATTGCTTTGCTCGTTTTTTGAAAAGAAATGTAGAAGAAAAGAATATGGACTTTAGCTCGTAAATGAGCATAGCCATTTTGAAGGTTTATGAGAAAGAATATGAAAAAAAAAATTTAGAGCAAGGCAAAGCAATTAGGGGCAATTACCTTAATAATGTAGAAAATCAGTTCTTTTAGCCTTTCAGGGTGAAAGGGTCTACCCATGCCATTAGAGGGCAGGAAGCCTTTCATTTGGAGGTTGAAGGGTCGTCGCAATGTCGTTTTCCATAAGACTGTCCCATGCCATAGAGAGGCAGGTAGTCTAAGGGAAGGACCAGAATAGCCTTTCGTAGGCAGCCAGAGGATACCTTAGTCTTTCGTAGGAAATTTCCGAGGGTCGAGGTCATATTGGTGTATCGAAGGCAACATCATTAGGGTCTTATGACCTTTGTATTTACCGAGGCAACATGGCTGAGGTATCCTCGTATTCGAGGGACCCGGCTATTCTGCAAAAAATACACAAGGCAACAAGGTAACAAGGCAACAGGCAACAGGCAACAGGCAACAAGCGGCAAAGAGGTTACCCAAAAAGTGTGCGTGGGTGTAACAATCACGTGATTTGATTCAGATATTTATCTTGTAATTAAATGACTCTAATTCAGTTCAAGGTTGCACTCCCTAAATTACTAAGCATGGCAGAAAATATAAAACAGTCTTAAGTGCCTTTAAGGTCAACCAATACAAGCCAGGAACATATACATAAGAATATGGGGAAGGGAAAAAGAAACCAGCGGGTTTGACATAAGTAATAATTAAGCAGAAAAATAAAAGAGATTAGAGTTTTAGGGTTACCGACTATTTGAGCTTTGGCGGTTGGCAAACCCTGAAAATTGGAAAAGGGAGAAATAAACAAACATGGGTGAGTGCATTATCGGCTCAATGACAAATAATTTTAACCCTAATTTGATAAAAAAATGGCAAAAAGGAATTAAGTAAAATATGGACAAAACTTAGCTTTGGATTTGATTTGATCTGATATGGTTGGCAGTCGAAGGTAGCCTCAAGATTAACCCTGAAAAATAGGCAAAAACAGGCAAAATACGTGAGCACAAAAGAGTCCATTGACTATCGAGGTTTTAGCCCCAATAACAATTTTATAATGCAGATAATATTTAAAGGAAAATAAGATCAGAACTTAGCTTCGTAAAAGGCGTGGCGCGTGGTCAGAAGATGTCTGGTGATTACCCTTGAAAAAAACACAAAGAAACAGAAATTTTTTAGTGTAGGTGTGATCTTCGTAAACCCTGATTAGGGTACGAATTGACTAAGTTTAATATAATAAACATGAAAATCAAATTAATTAATTATTGGTTTTTAACCTAATTAATTTAAAAATAGACCAATCCTGATTAAATTATTAATCCTAATCATGATCAAATTAAAACTAAACAAAATTATCTATCTTAAATTAATTAATTTAATTTTATGACTAAATTAAATTAATTTACAAAACCTAATTCTAATTAGTTAATTAAAATGATTAAGTTTAGGTTAAGGAAGAAAAAATAAGGTTTATGATTTAAATAAATAAAAATAAAAATAAAAGAGAAAGAAAAAAGGAAAAAAATAATAAGATAGGACAGAACCAGCGCTGGAGATTCAGTGTGGGCATATCCTGATGGTCTATGATGGAGCATACTTCCTGGATCGCTTGATTGAATCTCCATAATGCTTGGACGACCGTGATCAATCTGAACAGCATGCACCTGCGTGGCCTCGTAACTCTGGATCTGAGAGCATGTTGTTAACAAAAAATAAAGGTATTCGAGGAGGGCTGGGATCGAACCCCCTCTCCCCTGGCCAATGACATATTCCTCTTACCAACCGTGCTGTGCTCGTTAGTCGATAAAGAATACACATAAAAATAATATAAACCAAACAATGGATTTTGAATTTCTGACGCGCGCTGCATCATCTTCTCCACTCAGGCTCTGCGTACGACTGCGATTTTGCTACCATCTTGCTGCGAATTTTTCATGGCTAAAGAACCTGCAATTTCTAAACTCGGCTATGTGCAACTTAAATCAATAATAAGACTATAAACCAACCAAAATTAACCTTCTGAACATGATGGCACAAGTAACTCAGCCTAATTTTACCTTTTTTTGGGAAACCCCAATTTGAAACCTTCATAACCTAACCATGGCAGATATCGATTTACATGCTTAAACAATAATTAAATCATATGGACAGCTTTGATTTAACATCATGAACGTGAATATGCGGTCAAACTTTGTTTACCATACACAAATTAAGCAAAACGAATCGAGTTATGGAAGCCAAACCGTAAACGTGTAAGTAAATCCTTTTGAATCAAACAATTGGAAATTGATTGCAAATTATCTTTTAAATCTTTCTAAATATGTCCAAACTTAATCCAATTTCACCAATCTTGTTTAGCACGAAATTGAGCTATAAATGTGGTATTTGGATTATTGGAGAATGATTAGAATTGAATCAAATCCAATCCTTTCTATTTTCCTTCCAAATATTTGATTAAAACCATGCTTTAATTGAATATTAATTCATATAAAATCAGATTTTCAATCAAAATTCGTGGCCTTCTGTTTTAGAGCTTCTAGATGGTTTGCATAGCAAGATTGGACCTTAAAGTCATGGGCCTCTTTGCAAAAAAAAATCGTTTTGAGGCCTTTTATTTCACATTTTTCTTCTTAAAATTGGTCAACTTTAACAAGGCATATCTCTCTCTCAATTTTTGAGGTATGAAGGAGTTCTTGGACTTTTTAGATACCTTAGAGAGTCCTCTAACCAGTGTCTTTGGTCTCATATCAAAATTATTTTCCATGCTCCTTGTTTGTTCTTTTTAAAAAAAGTGACTTTTGAATGACTTTTGAAAAGGACCTATAATGTTTTGGTCCATATCTCCCAAATGAAGCATTTTTAGACTTGGCATGTGAGAGACAAAATTGTAGAGAATCAAATTTCCTTCAAAATGAGCTTTGGATGGAAAATTTCTGATGTCCCAAGTGAGAGTTATGGTTGGTCAAAGTTCAGTTGACTTTCTCCTATACAAACCCTAATTTAGAAACTTTTTGATTTGTTGATTTTTGATCTTTCCTTGATGAACCATGATCAATTCTTGATCAAATGGTGAATGATACTTCAATATGAGGATTTTGACAAAAAATCAGGAGTTTTGACTGTACTTTGACCACAGTTGACTTTTAGGTCAACCTAGTCGATTGTTGACTTTCTGAACAATTGAGTGACCAATCCTTTGAGTTGAGACCTAGAACTTGTCATGGAGGTAATGTGAGACATCATAGACCATATGGAATGCCTTGGAGCAATTGATTCATTGATTTTCCCTCAGAATAACAAAACCCTAATTCTCTGATCTTTGTTTAGGAGAGTGTGTCTTTGAACATTGTACCTTGATTTGAATTTGAACAAGAGAAATAGTATGGGCAAATTTTGGGGTATGACAACGTCAATATAAAAATAATTCATTAAAAATATATATCATTTAAAAACTAAGGAAGAAGCTGGGATCTAAGGGAAAATTATAGTTGTGTTGGTAAGAGTTGATAAGTTTGTGTTCCCTGTTGACTTCATTATCATAAACTTCAATGTTGATGAAGAAACTCCCGTATTGTGAAAAGGCTATTTCTTGCTACTGGAATAACCTTGATAGATGTAGAAAGAGGAGAACTAACTATGAGAGTCAATGGACATCAAGTTGTGCTCATTTTGCTCAATGCATTACATTATCTAGAAGAAGAAGTAAGTGACTGTTCAATGACCTCTAGTTTGGAAAACATCATTCACAAGAATATGCTTAGAAGCAGCAACATCTTACAACAAGAATCAGGTAAGTTGAATAAAAAAGTTAAAGAGAACGAAGGAATCATATGTGGACCTCTGAGCAAGTCCACTGAAAAAGAACCTATGGAAATTTTGGAGCTTACATTTGAATTGAAGAAGAGTATAGCTACCTCAGTGGAGGATCCTCCTGCATTAGAGCTCAAGCATTTTCCTACCCATTTATAGTATGCCTATCTAGAGACGGGACAAAAGTTTACAGTCATCATTGCCACTAACCTATCTGATGAACAGATGTGTTTGCTCTTGACACTTCTGAAGAGAGATAAGAAGGCTATTGCTTGGCAAATATCTCATATCAAAGGAATAAGTCATACTGTATGCATGCATAGAATATCATTAGAAGATAATGCCAAGAATAGTATTGAGAGCCAAAGAAGGTTAAATCTCATCATGAAAGAGGTGGTCAAGAAGGATATTATAAAGTGACTAAATGCTGGAATTATCTACCCTATTTATGATAGTGTGTGGGTGAGTCATATCCAATGTGTTCCAAAGAATGGTATCATGAGAGTCATTGCCAATGAAAAAATGAGTTAATTCCTACAAAAAGAGTCAATAGCTAGAGGATATGCATGCATTATAGGAATCTAAACAAGGCCACACACAAAGATCATTTTTATCTATCTTTCAATGACCAAATGTTAAATAGGCTAGCTAATAAAGATTATATTACTTCCTTGATGGTTACTCGAGGTACAACCAGATTGTCGTTGCACCTAAAGATCAAGAGAAGACAACTTTTACATGTCCTTATGAAACCTTTTCTTTTAGAAGGATATCATTTGGACTATGTAATGCTCAAGCTACTTTTTAACATTGCAATATTTTCATATTTGATAGAGTGTTCCATGGAAGTTTTTAGGGATGTTTTTTCTGTTTCTGGAGAATCATTCAAGAAATGCTTGGACAACCTGGATATAGTGCTTACCAGATGTGAAGAAAGCAATCTTTTTTTGAATTGGAGAAGTGTCATTTCAGGGTAAAAGAATGAATTATTTTAGGGAATAAAAATTCAAAGAGAGGATTGGAGGTAGACCAAGCAAAAATTAAAGTAATAGAGAAGCTGCCTCCACCAAACAACATCAAAGGAATCATAAGTTTTTTGGGTCATGTTGGATTTTATAAAAGATTCATCAAGAATTTCTACAAGATAACAAAACCACTTTGTGAACTTCTACAACATGATGTGCCATATGTTTTCAGTCAGGAGTGTGAGGATGCATTCAAGTTATTAAAGCATGTGTTTTAATTTTTGCACCTATAGTGAAGACCCTTGGTTGGACTAACCTTTTGAGTTAATATGTGATGCTAGTGACTTTGCTATTGGAGGTGTTTTGGGACAAAGACACAAAAAGGTATTCTACACTATTTACTATGCTAGTAAGACATTGGTTGAAGCACAAATCAACTACACCACGACTGAAAACGAGCTGATGGAAGTTGTATATGCATTTGACAAATTCAGACTTATCTAGTAAGTACCAAAGTGATAGTGTACATGAATCATGCAATAATCAAATACCTCATTGCAAAGAAAGATGTAAATCTAAGGTTGATAATATGGGTGTTATTATTGCAAGAGTTTGATATGGAAATCAGAGATAAAAAAGGATTAGAGAATTTGGTTTCTAATCATGTTTCAAGATTACCAAATGAAGTCTAGATCCATGCAAATGAAGGTACCAAGGATAGCTTTCCTGGTGAACAACTATTATTGATCACTACTAGCATGACACCCTGGCACACAAATTGTCAATTACTTGGTTAGTGGGTATGTCCCATTAGACTTCAACTTTCAACAGAGAAAGAGGTTCTTCCATATGTCTAAAAACTATTTCATGGATGAACCATTCAAGCATTATATTGACCAACTACTAAAGAGGTTTATAGACCAACCTGAAGCATGTTGGATCCTGCCAACATGTCATGATGCACCATATGGAGGACATTTTTTAGGAACGAGAATTAATGTAAAGGTATTAAAATTAGGTTATTTCTTGCTCTTCTTATTCAAAGATGCTCATGAACTGCTCAAGGCATGTGATGAATACCAAAGAGTTGGGAATATCTGCACGAGGTAATAAATTCCACTCACCAACATCCTTGAAATTGAGCTTTTTGATGTGTGGGGCATGGACTTCATGGGCCCATTCCCATAAATTTTTGGAAATGTGTACATTTTAGTTGTTGTTGGATAAAAGCAGTATCAACTCCCACCAATGATGTTAAGGTTGTGACCAAATATTTAATCAAAAATATATTTTCTAGAGATGGCACATCTAGAGTTATCATTAGTGGTAAAAAGAACCCATTTTTACAACAAGACTAAAGTTATTCCCTGGGAAGCTTAAGTCAAGATAATCAATCCCCTTCAAACTTTTGAAAATTTATCAACAGGGGATTGTGGACCTCCTAAATGAGAAAATATGGGAGGATTTTAAAGTCAATGGAAAAAGAAATAAGACATATTTTGGTGATCCCTCACACAACACAAGGGTCACCTTAAACTTGAATGATTAATCTCACTTGGGTTGAAGGTCAAATTATAAGACTTTAAAATAGCGCTACTAGGAGGCAGCTCAGCATAATAAATTTTTAGTTTTGTTTATTTTGTTTCAGATGATTATGTGTGAATAGCACTGGTTTGTGATATCATTGTCGAGTGGTGTCACGCTTGTGATGAAATAGAAAAAGGAGAAGCATTTATTATTTCAGAAAAAAATAAAGAGAAAAATGGAATCTATGGGCTGAAAAGGAAATTATTAAATGTGATGGAAAATGGAAAGTTGGGAGAGAGAAAAGCCGCACGCTCAGACACCCCACAGGGCTTGTGCATGACGTATGTATAATTATTTAGACAGAGGCATTTATCACTTGTCTGCCATGCCTCATAATTTTTCTAACTGCAATAAGTAACCAAGTAACCACATTAACCCTAAACGGTTACTTCTCTCCCTTTGCAGTTTCATTTTTGAACTTTCCTTTCCCCTTCTCTCTTTATTAACCACTTATCCTAAATTAACTTCATCATCATTCATCACACTTCCCACAAATCTGAAACTTCTCCTCATAACTAGTGTTACTCTCAATTAAACTCTCACAAACCTCTTTTATCATCCCTTTACATTCACCTAACCTCTTAAACCATAAACACATAATGAAGCCGACAAAAATTAGAAAACGATTCAAAATGTGTGAAAGAAAGAATGCGACAACGACCATTGGGTATTTGGACTTTGAAGATTCAGATGTTAAATCCTTCATCAACAGTGATGTCCACGAGCACTTCACGAATTACTTTGTTGGGATGAGCGTCCGTTCAGAGAGGGAGTTTATTTATAATATCGAAGAGGATCATTTGGATTTTCTTGGAGACATAAGGTGAATCATAAAGATTATGAAATGGACCAAGTTCTGCAAGCACCCCAACCCATATAATATTCAAATGGTCAAGGAATTTTTTGCTAATCTAGTGGACACTTCATATTGAAAGAACGAAAGTGGTGCTAAAAGGAACTAAGGTGGTATACTCTAAGGCAACTATCAATGTGGAATTAGGCTTACACAATGTTGGTGACACTTACCAACACTTGTTGGAAACCTAGGGCGATTCGGACTTGGACATTTTGATGGAATCATTGTGCAACCAAGGTACAAATGGATTGATTCTGCGACCAACTTTATGTAAAAGACAAGGAAATCCCTAAGCGCCCAACTGATAAGACCTGCGACCCTCAGGCAGGATTTGACAGAGCTGCAATTTTGACACTCCTAAAGCTAAAGGGAAGAAAAATCCAACCAGAGGCAAGACATGAGAGAACATATAGAGAGACTTCGTTTGAGACTGACAATGTCTTGTAGGAAGTCCTCCTTCAGATGCATAAGGATTAGAGAGAATTTTAAAAATTTGCAAGATACTAGCCAGCATGGTAAAAGAAAACGTATGCCCTCAACAATGGACAAGCTTTAGAAAATCCACCAACCTTCCTGGATCGTGTTTTAGGAGAACTAATTCATGAAGAAGAACAAGATGACCAAGAGGAAGATGCTTAAGGAAGTGAGAAAGAGTTAAAGAAAAAGAAGAAAGACAAGAAGAAGAATGTCTCATTAACGTCACAGCCAGATTCTAGCTCTGGCGTGCCAAAAGTATACACTGCTGAGAAATTCAAGAAAAGGCCTGGGAAAGAGAAAAAGCCAAAGAAGGTGAAGACCATTGTGCATCCAACCCTAGAAATCCTAGTGAAGGAATTTAATTTGAACCAGAGAACTAAATAAGAGGACTCAGAGGAAGATTAAAGGACCTTGAACGAATTAATCAAATAAGTTACTGAGGATAATGCAGAGCTGAAGAATAGTGCATCTACTGAAAAGCAGAATACTGAGGAATATAACCAAATTAATGAAGATAAACCACTAAATGGAGAAGTCAATGAGGAAGATGGGTATGTGAAGGGAGATAAGGATGAAATGGGGATGAAAGAAAATTGGAGAAAGAAGATAAAAATTATGAAAAAGAAGGATTTATTGTTGATACTGAGGAAGATAACACTGATGAGGACTCAAAAGAGTCTGTCTAAATCTGAAGTTGATGAAGACAAGAAGAAGAGCTCTGAGACGCTACAAGTCATCATCTCAGTAAAGGAAATAACACACAAGAAACCCAGTTCCAAAGAACCCCCCCCCCCCCCCCCCCCCCCCCAAATAATAAAATCCCAACAAAAGCAAAGTCCCATGCGAAAAAGAGTTTTGAGAAAGAAAACGAACTGACTGCAGCTGTCAGGGCAAAAGCTATCAGTGAGGTCCCCAAGGAAGGAACAAAAAAAGTAAAACTTCAGCACCTAGGTGAAAACAAAAAGGAGGAATGCAAAAATAAAATGAGGACAAAGTTATTAGGAAGAGGATCAGGCTCCGAGCCTAGCTGGTATTTCTTTCTTACCCTATAGTTTGACGAGCCATGACGTGCTACTTCTCACCAAATAACAGCGAGGACCCTGTCGTTACTCGATGTTTGGGGGCGTGGCAACTACCGTCATGACATTTGTCTACCAAAACCACTACACCCATAGTTATATGCTAGTTTTAGGATTTCATTTTGCAAGTTTAAATTTTTTTCATTTCAATTCCTAAGCAATGAATCAATGAAATTATGTTTTGTGTTTTCAATTTTTTAAATAGTCTTTATGTTAAATATATATATATATATATAATAGAAGAAAAATAACAGACTTCATCCCGAAAATAACAAAAATTCTAAAGACTTAGAATAATTATGAATGGACTGTGACAATATTGAAAACAAGTTCTTGATAACTGATCAACGCATCTTCTTTTGATTTTATAATAACCCATGTCCTGCCTCTAGTAGTCAGGAAAGTATCTAGCCTCTTAAAAAGTTTGAATGGTCTTAAAATATGGAATGTAAGGGAGGATAATATTGTAGCTTAAGACAAGCACAAAGGATACACTACATGCAGGAATAAATGCTACAAAAGTGTGTAAAAATAATGAAAGTGTCATTGAGCATTATAAATAAAGTTCATGTGCCCGAAACTAGAGGAACAGAGGAATAGTGAGTACATTCACCATTAGTAACAGGTTGGACATTACAAGTGAGATCTCCTCAGGTGAAAAGGTGGAGCATCTAGCAAAACTTGTCATTAATAAAAATGCATGTGTAAGCCTCAAGTTCAAAATGAACTAAAAGTCCAAAAGCAGAACAATAATTCCCCCTCTGAAACTGAAAGGAATGAATTCTCATAACATAGGAAAAGATAACCAACCTAGGATTTAGGGTGACTATTGTAACACCCGTATAATTTTAATATTAATTTAATTTGGAATATTGAATTAATAATTAGAATTATTAAGGATTTTGTGAAAATAATGATTTATGGCATTTGGGCCATGTGAGAAATAGTAAAAGAGGGGGTGTGATATAGGAAGGCCCTTTACTAATTTTATTATTATTTTCATAAAATAATTATAATTGGGAAGGAAAGAATAGAACGTGAAAATAGAGGAGTTGGAACATGAAGAACGTGAAAGAGGAACAAAGAGGAAGAGACCAAAGATCAAGAATTTGGCTAAGGTAAGGGGGGACTCTTCCAATTATCATCTCTTATTGTGATTATAGATGAATAGTGTGTGAATAGTTGTGTTGTTGAGTCAATTCTGTTTGTATGTCAGAGTTAGGTTTTGGGTTCTAAGAATTGGTTTAGATTTTGGGATTTTGATGTGTAGATTGATATGTGATGATAGATTAATCTGTATTGAATGAATCCTGTGAATGAAAACGTAGAATTGGACTATTTTAGACTCAAAATCGTGAACTGGTATGAGTAGAAACGAGTGAGAATTGGACCGTTACGTAAACTGCAGAATTCTGGGCATTTTCTGGTTTTTTCGCGTATGGAACAGTGTCATACGCGTATGGGATGGAGTCATACGCGTATGAGGGACATTCCCCAAGGGCTATACGCGTATGATACGTTGCTGCCCTGTCCCAAAATACACTGTACTGGCTATTTGCGCATGAGGAGCGTATGAGGATGCTCATACGCGTATGGGAATTTTTCAAGAGGAAATTGATTCTGGTGATACGCGTATGGCAGGGTTGATACGCGTATGAGGTTGTTTTTAGGCCATTTTGACTCTGATGAAATGCGTATGGTACGCGTATGAGGGATGGTGATACACGTATGGACGCGTATGGGCTTGATGATACGCGTATGGCTTCTGTATGTGAAATTTCTGTTTTGTGATTTTTCTGGAAAGTTCTATGATGCGTAACTTTCGATCTGTAGGCCTGTTTTGTGTACTTTTTGAGAATGAGCAAACCTTGTGATGTGATTTTGTGGTTTACTGATAGTTGATTGAATGAATGATGTTAATGTATATATGAACATGCTTAATAATGATGATGATGATGAAATGAGTATAGATGATGCTACTCATAGAATGGAGATGATGAAAGTATGTTATATATATGTTTGCATGCATTCATAAACATTTATGAGGGCTGAATCCTAGATGATGAGAGGATTCAGTGAATGGAAGAATTCCCATTGTGTGGAATTTGTGCTGGCAGGGCCGTATCTGGATGATGATAGATCGGTCGGTGGGTGATTCCCATTGATGATGTTGGTACCACATGCATAGAGTCAGTTGCATTCATTTGCATGGATTTGATATCATGACTATATCTATGCTCTTGTATTGTTTTTGGTGGTATGTGTTTGTATGTTGATGGATGATCTGGATATAGATGAGTTGGGTGAATAATATAACTGTTGATGTACTGTTATTTATAATGCAATAATATTTGTTAATTGCGAATGAGACTCACCCTTACATTATATTTTTCAGATTGAGGATAGCTGCTCCGACTCGGTGAGGTTTAGCTCATGGGTCAATGTGTCGGTTAGCGTCGGGTCATGCTCTGATAGGTGTAACACTAGGGAACGTTGTTTTAAGTTCATGGCATTAACTCTGTTTTGTTTACTTTATTTCAGAATTAAAGTATTGATGATGTAATGCTAGTTGATGATTCATTCCGCTGTGTAAAACATGAGATAGTTTATTTATGAGTTATGTTAAGATGTCCTTTAGTGAATGCATGACTTATGACCGATGCGTTTTATTTTGTTTATTAATTGTGACGCCCTTGTGCATGTTACTCTGATTTATTTATTTAATTGCCGCAGAGATTAGAAGGGTGTTACAACTATATTAACTAAAGAGTACTGACATGACAAGTAGAATAAAAAAAAGCGCACACACACAAACTAGTTGAATAGTAGTAATACTGGGTTGTGCTAATTTTTGAAAATAGTCCCTTGATATGAATTCGGAGTTTATTATGAGTTAAACTTTTATATTAGGAGACAAAGGGCATTGAAGTTTTCAATTTTTTTCTGTCGTATCACTTGACGAAGGTAATGATTTAAGTTTGGGGGTGTGATAACTCATATTTTGTGAGTTATTACAAGTCTTAATACTTGAATAGTGTTATTTGTTTTATCTTTCAGTAGTTAAAATCATTACATTTTATTGTTTTAAGAGTAGTTTGTAAAGAGAAAAAAAGGTGCTTTCTTTTATAATTTTTATGTGTTTATTAC
Source organism: Vicia villosa (assembly GCF_029867415.1). NCBI lineage: Eukaryota > Viridiplantae > Streptophyta > Magnoliopsida > Fabales > Fabaceae > Vicia > Vicia villosa. The sequence continues at coordinate 145,059,790 of NC_081183.1, forward strand.
TTGTGAAAGGTTAGTTTTTGATGAGGTTTGGAACGGCAGACTGGGACAACAACTTGTACCTAAAAGGAAGTAAAAAGCTGGAAGCAGTTGAGAAAAAAATAAGAAACATTAATTGCATTCCTAGTGCACACATGTCAACTATATACATTTGGAGGGAGAGTTGATTTAAAAGGATAAGAATGCTGCTAGAAGAAAAAATATAGTACATAGTACATCCACTAACGTGCCACACTACCACAAGGACAGTGTCATATACTTTTCTGCACTAGCAGTCTGCCACACTACACATTATCTTTCATTGTTGTATGTACCTGATTCTAATTTTGTACGAATCATAAGAATTTGTGGGAATGGTGTTGATTTACTTTGGGCTTGGTTTCACAATTATTCTCAAACCCATGATCTAAGATAAGGTGCCTAACTAAAGAAACTATAAAAGTTTCTCTTCGTGAAATGAAAATAGTTCAACCTTTGTTAGAGAAAAACACTTAGAAGAAACCAATGCAGATAATGAGTTGAGTGAAAATGAAAATTATTCCTCACATCACTCAACTGCCTACTATTAATACCTAGCGTGACTGAAGTTGTCTCTTGGTGATTAACCATTGCAAGAAGATGAAGAAGTTGCTCATAGGTTGTTATTTCTTTTTCACTATGTGTTTGAGAAGGATTAGCTTAAGAACTAATATTGTTGTATGTACTCAGCTCATTATGAGCTAAACCTTTTATATCGAGCAATGAGAAGTTAATATAATGTAGTATTTATGTTAAATGATGTGTTGTTAATGCCTTGTTTTATCATCCGTTAAATTGTTATAAATTTGTTTCTTGATTGATCAATTTGGAAAAAGATACAAGCTTAATATTGTGAGATTCAACAACTATCAAATTTCATAATAAATGTGATTGGAAATAGTAGAATAGAGATATTCACTAGATTAGCTACTTAAAGATAAGTAGATACAATCATAAAGGACTTTTAGGAAGAAAAAAAACATACATACTTTAGGGTTATAAGCGAGGCTTAGAGACTCGATCCCTTGCCCCAAGGTATGCATTCTTGATGATGTATAGATATACCTTTATATCACTTTCTGACCTTTCTTTCCGCGACACAACACATCATGCACACAAAAATGACAAAGTTATATTAATGGATCATTGCCCAACATTCCGTCTTTTATTGAACTCATTTACTTTCTTATCAATGTTCCAATCTTTGTTTTCTATTAAATTGAACTTGTGACAATCATAAATTATTTTTATATTGCTCATATTATAGTTTACAAAAGATTGTTCTTTGAAAACGTAATCTATTTTACTTGGCATTCCGTGTGGGTTCAACATCCTTGATATTCTATCACATGCTACTTAAAACATACATGTATATTTGCTTGTGACATCACACATTTTCAAGCAACAGTTACCAAAAAGAACCAACCCTTAAAAGGCGGGAGCTCCGGAAGAAGTTCAAAATCTTGGATGATCGGCTTGAGGAAGAGTAATCTTCTACCCCTGGTCGGGGATGCTGAGTTACAAAGACATTTGAAAAGGTGAAGAAAGAGGAACACACAGGGTCTTCCCTTCATATTCGCATCAATACTGGTAGAATCTCATATATACCCAGAATGGAGGATGAAATTGCAAAGGAGCCATGGACAAATGTTTTAGAACCTCTACCTCAAAAGTAGTGAAAGGGAGACAAAAGCCTATGATGGAAAAAACACACTCATACAATGGAGTGACACAAGTGCCATACTTTTCGCATATTTTTCATCCTCAAAAGGACTCACGGTTACCTAATCAGAAGGTATACCAACTTTTGTAAAAGCACCATTAAGACCACATGGTTTGACGAAAACAGAAGCAGTAGAAAAATAAACAGGATCCATCCAAGAAGATGAATATCTTTTTGAGACTAAAAAATATTCTTCTATGATTTCTTGTTCATAGTGCACTAACTTTGCAATTGCAGGAAATGAAAGGTAGAAGAGAAAAACAATTAAATTGGAAAAATTGGAAAAAGAAGACTAAAAAAGGGAAGAAAATATGTATTCTCCTAAAAGAAAACTACGTTCTAGAAGGCGGAAAATTTCACCAAACACGTCGAATCACTCACACACAGTACTCAAAGAGTTTCAGTTTCCAAAAACCATAATGATGATATCTATGAAAAAACATTTTGAAGTATGGTGCATTAAATGCATAATTCCTTGAAAGAACTGGAATAATTCTCAACTACCTGCCTTAAAAATAAGCAGGGGTCACTCTTCTTCTTCATATACATATTTGAGCGTTGGAGTGCTAATCTTGTAGATTCGCCACTCCATGGCATCGAAAGCCGCGACCCGTCATCACCGTCGTTCACCTGCTTATTTATGGTTTCTGAACGCAACAATAAATATCAACAACTAGTTTATATAAATATAAATAAATATTATCGTCAATGATTGAACTCATTTAACTCAATTATCATATACTGACTGAATATGCCAAATTTAAATTGATATTAGATCGTGCCAATTTATTTTATTTTATTTTTTTAACAATTACAATGCTTCCAAGTTGTTTGTGAAGAGTGTTTTTGGAAGTTGGAGGCACGTGTATTGCTGCTACAAAGTTGTTCCCAATTGGAAAAGATATATATACAAATCCATATTTCACTACATTTTGGTTCAAATGGAGATTTTTAAATTGGTTATTCATTCGTTGTTTAATTGATAGAGGTATTCGCGGGCCGATTTGGTTCAGTTTTAAGAGAATTTGATACTCGGACCGATTAAAATTATATGGATTGGTTTGGATTGGATTTGCAAATTTTTGAGATAAAGTCCAAACCGAACCAAACCAAAAAATAACGGGTTGGTTTGGATTGGATTGATCGATTAGAAAAAAATGCAAAAATATTTGAAAAAAATAACTCATTTACGAAAATTATTTTTTCATGATAATATAAAATATACTATATTAATAGTGTTTAATAGTAAATATAAGACTAGCAATTTTTCTCTAATAGATTCAAAAATATCGAACAAGAAAAATATTTAACATAAAAGCTTTTGAGTATATAATTAGTCACTTGAGTTAGTATGATATGAATGTGTTTCATAGCTTTACGCTCATTTACCACAATACACTAACAATTCTCTAATAACAAATTAAAATATAATAACTTGTTCACATATGACATTTCACTTTTTTTTCTTGAATGTTTGGTAGTAATTTTTATGATAATTAATTATGGTTCTTTTGGGTTGGGTTTGTGGATAGAAACTTGAAAATCCGATATCTGAACCGATTGTCAATGTAGTTCATTGGTTTGGTTTGGTTCTTGCCCGAACTGAAAAAATGTCTAATCCAAATACTATGAGTTGATTAGAATTCCGATTTGGTTTAGATTTACTCGAACCAATGAACAACCCTATTAATTAATTATTAATTGATTATAGATGCTTTGCTTTATGCAGTTATGAAGATTTGGAATATAGATAGTATAAAATAGGAGAAGAGAACTCATTTGTAAATAACTCATACATTTTATATATTTCCATTATCTTTTTCCATACAAGTATCTGAACTTTTTCTTTTCTCAACACGTATAGTATTTTTCCTCAAACATTCTAAAAGTGTATAATATTTTCCATTAATTTTTTTGAAATGAAAAGAGAAACTTGTTTTTTTGTTACAAAGACTTGAACAAACACATCACATCTATTCATCAAACGTGGAAACAACCTAACTTAGACCGTGTCCTTTTTCTCTCAATGGTAGTGGGAATTGGTTTGTTTGTTGGTAATGACAATGCAAAATGATGTGAATAAATGCATGGGTTTGGTTTCATTGGCTTTGTTTGCTTTTGTTTCTTTTCTTGTGAGACGCGTCTTCCAATTTGGATTTGAGTGCTAGTACAAGTTTAATGTTGACTGAATCAAAAGGGGCACCCACAACTATTAGTATATTATTAATGACACTCATAAATACATTCTCAATGTTGACTCCGACCAACGCCTCTTAGAGCATAAATATAGGGGGTGGTATTTGCCACATGTACCACTTGTGTCATAATAGTATGGATAATTGAATGCAAATGGTGTAGTATTACATAACCACCATATCCAAATAATGCTACGGTGCTTTTCAATTTTTTAGTGTATATTGTGTGATTAGTGGGACCCATTTTAAGTTTTTAGATGGGTAGTATGGATATTTACAAATTTTAATTAGTGGTTTAAATAATTGAGAAGTGTGAAATAATATATTATATTAAGTGGGGTCCATTTATACCACCAAATTGGGTGGTATGGATGTGGATGCTCTTAGGGTTGTAAAATAATGGAGTAGATAAAGAATCACTCAAAATGAACAAGTGGAGTACTCATTCCATCTTTAAGATTTGATTTTTTTAGATAAATTAAAAAATGGAAATGCTAAGTGGTAAGTATTTTAAAAATATGCATTGAAATATTTTATGTTATTCTCTGATTAAATATTTATATTTTGTTAATAAATTTGTATTTTATGAATATTTAATATCATTATATTTTGTTAATAATTTCGTATATTTAAATTATAAATGGTAAATTTAATAATTCTAATGATAAAATTATAAAAATAAAAAAATAATTTAATTTTAAAATACTTCTTCACCCCTTATAAACTAAACATAATTAAAATTTATTCTCTTTTCTCCTCTTTCATATCTTGAACCAAAATTAATTAAACACTTTTTCTCTCTTTCCTTCCCCTCCTCTCCCTTTAATTTGATTAAAAAAATCTCTCATCACCTCCTCTCGATTGAACCAAACATATCTTAAGAATGACCGAGAATAAATACAACGCATTTTATCCAGTTTTAAAAATACAAAAATAATATTGCTAAAAATCGAACTCATGACCAATACAATTTTTCTCTTCGAATAACAGTTGAACTAAAGAAAAAAATAGCGCACTTTTTATAATATTATTCTTTAATAAAAACTTTTTTTTTTCAAATGAGATAAAAGCATTTATTTATAGTAGTGAATTTTAATTTATGCTTATGTAATATCCACCTAGCTTATTGATCACCTTGAATCAGCAATTGCATTATAAAACTTGTTTATCTCCTTCCAAACTTAGAAGCCAAACCTCTTTATAAAATTAAGACGACTCTTAATTTTATTTTTTTTATGATTTCTATTTTGGTTATAAGTTACAACAGTAAAAACTATTTTATATTATAAGTCGCATAACGAAATGTTAATGTTTGTATTTCTATCTCTCAAGTTTTTTTTATTAATTTTTTCTAATAAAATTAATTATAGATAAATTTATTAAATAACTCACAGTTTCTCTTTTCATATATGATTTATTATTATTTTTAAAAAAAACTTACCACATTAAAATATTCTCTCTTTAGTAACTCAATTGAAAGATAAGTATTTACTTCAGTTGAGAGTTCTAACCGAGATATTTTTTAATATAAATTTTTAAAAGCAAGCAAAATCACTTTACAAATTGATTTTTGCGACGTGACTAATTACGCCGTTGGAGAGCGGGTGACAACTAAGTTATGACGTGATTTGTACTTCACTAGTTAGAGACATGAAAATCGCATCGTGAATGTTTGCACAGAGATTTTCAACATTGAAGTCAGAGCAGACATAACATATGGGGTTCAAAAAAACAGATTTATTTACGACGTGATTTTCATGTCATTAATTAGTGACTTAAAAATCATGTCATTAATAATTGTAGTTTTAAATTCAAATGTTCGTAATAATTGATAAGTTGTGATGTGATTTCCATGTCACTAATTAGTAACATGTAAATCACATCACTAATTCCTTTTTTTTAAATTAATTTCCGAAACCCAATTAATTAACTAAATATACTAAAATATATAAACTTTATTAAAGATACTAAAATATATAAATTAAAATAATTAATTAAATATACTAAAATATAATAAAGTTAATAAACTAAAATTATAAATAAAATATTACTAAATATAATACAATTATAACTTAATTAATATCTTTCCCACGTGATAATCACGTGTGTGTGTATATATATATATATATATATATATATATATATATATATATATATATATATATATATATATATATATATATATATATATATATATATATATATATATATATATATATATATATATATATATATATATATATATGTCAACGCCCACAAAAGCTCCTAAAATAGGGGTGTGATGTGGCGGGCATATTATTTTTGTATTATAGTGTGACAAGCATAACATAATTACGCTATTTTGTTTGGAACAAATAATTATTAGGTTTCAATGACCACTGCATAAACATCCAAAATAATTAATAATGGGTAAAAATGAAATATGAAATAAGAGAAAACACAAATTCATATATATTTACAAATTGATAAATGATAATAGGTAACAATCTCTTTTCTCTTGAATTAACTTATCTTAAATATAAGTCTGGATGTCATTTGTGGAATGTTAGGCGCACTGAATATTGGAAGGGTCCAGAAAACTATACTTTTGTAAATTTATTTCTCCATAAATCTGATGCATGTACCTAAATATTAACACAAAATTCAAATTTTCATGTGAGTCTTGATATTCAAAGTATTTGAGAATACTGAATATAAATTGAAATCACCATAAAAGATGTACTTAAGTGCACTGTAATTGTAGTATGGTTATGTCAATCTAATTAGTACCCCACACAAAATCCACATTACATTTCTTTTTAATTATATAAAGTTTATCTGATTCACGTTGTAATTGCATCTCGAAGGAGTCTCATATACCATGCTTGCCAATCTTTAGAATGGATCTAGTTGAGGTATATATTGGAGTCTCAATCTTGTGTTGGAGGGATGAACAACTACCTTTCGTGCTAGCACTAATTAAAACAACTTTTTCAGATAGGCCTAATTAATTTAAATTTGGGTGAGCGAGTACATCCATTGATTTTAATTGTTGCATCATAAAAATAACAATAACCTAATTCATAATTTAAGAACACAAACAACAACACACAACATATATTTTTTATTAGATAAACGATAAAGAAAGTCACTAAACCAAACTTATACTTACCTGAATCACATCTCAAGACCAACTTTCTCATATCTCCTAGGTCAAACTTTCCCTCACCTCTTAGATCAGAATCTCATGCATAAACACCTAGTCCTTTTCAAAGGTTTTCTTTATCTTCCCTGCATCCTCTCCTCTAACCTCTCATCTAGCTTCTCTTCCAGCCTCTAATCAACTAGCTCTTTAATCTGTTTTTGGCGCATTTTGTCACTCTTTGACGATGATCCGGAAAATAACCCCAGGTCGACGCCTCGTCCAACACCACAAATACACCTACCATGCTCATTTATTCTAATTGATTCTACCAATATGTCATGGCGTTGTTGTGGAAAAAGGGCATTACCATTGTATTTTTCAACCAACAAATCCTATAACACGGATAAAAGTTCATTACCATGTTGAAAAAAGAATCTACTTACAATCTTACCACGGATATATATATATATATATATATATATATATATATATATATATATATACTCCACTGCAAAATCAGAAATGGAGTGAGGATTGGTGATTGCGGTGGATCTAAATTTTTGATACGGTAGAGGGGAATGACTTGCAAGGTTAGAATTCTAGTGCTTAAGTTAATATATGAGGGAGAAAAATGAGTTGAAATTGAATACCTAAAACTGGAACGCTTTTTATATATAATGTAGGGGAAATGACAACTCTCTATTTGTTATGCGTGAATCGCGGAAAGCCGTTGGATATAGCATAGTTTGGATCACATGTACGTATTTGTAGACTTGTTTACATGTAATAAGAAGGTTCTTGAAGGATTGCATCTTCCTTTTAGTGGTCGGTTGGGGACCAATATGTGTTGCAATGCCCTTGTTTCTGCGTTGCAATGCAAGGGTTTTTCATATTAGCCTCAGTCGTCGACTGCTCTTAGGGGTGGGAATAGGCTAGGCTAGGCTTTATAAGGCCTGGGCCTGGCCTACGTTAAACTTACAAGGCCTGAGTCTGGCCTATGGCCTACTATAGGCTCATTTTTTCAGCATGGCCTGGCCTTTTTAAAAGCCTGGCCTGGCCTGAAAGCCTATTTAAAAGCCTCTTTCTTATTAATATTTTCAATTAATTCATATTACTTAAAAAGCCTTATAGGTCGCATATATATATATAAACATTTAGACCGACCTATTTAGCATTTTTTTCTAATATATATGCATATATAGACCAATCTATTTAACACTTTTTCTAATATATATGTATATATAGGCCAACCTATTTAGACTAATTTTAATATATATGAAAATATAGGCCGGCCTACAAGGCTTTATAGGCTTTTTAATAGCCTGGGTCTGGCCTATTTTATTAAATAGGCTTTTAAAAAAGCCCAAGCCTGACCTTTTTATCAAATAGGCCTGACCTGGCCTGGCCTTAAGTAGGCTAGGCTATAGGCCCCTGTAGGCTGACTTGGCCTATTCCCACCCCTAACTGCTCTTTTATCTATCTTGGAAGAATAAGAGTAAATGTTTCAGTTTTTGGGGGTTCGCGCCTTTAATGCATCATTCTTTAAATGTCTTTTAAGAGGTTTATCATAATGACCCTGGTGTTGCGGTACGAAAAAATACCTGAGCGGATGAACACTCAAAATTCAATGAAGTCGCCACCAAAATTTATTTTTTAAAGAGAAAACATCGATAAAATCGTAAAAGAAAAAAATTATGATCATTGCAGCCAAATTCAGGTTCGAAAGTTGGTTATGCGTGAGGAAGGTATTAGTACCCCGCACATCTGTTGTGCTCAACGAGAACCATTTTATTAGCTTTGCAAAAAAGAGTGTTAGCTTAAGGTATTTGATTAATCCTAATTATTATAACATATATACAAAAAATATATAAAAAGGAAAAGGATTGAAGAGAAATTGGGTTTCTTCCTCCTGCACAAACTTGACCACACACATGCTCTCGAGAGATATGAGATTTTTTGGATGGAGCATCCCTTCATGTCCATAAGGAAGTTTTGTAGAGGCCTTCAATGTGAAAGATAACTTTCTTGGAAAGAGGAAAGAGATGCATCTAATAGTTGGAAATTGAGAACAAGACATTCTTCACCAATTGGAATCTGCCTACATAAGAAAGCAATCTGGTACTCCAATGATTTAATCTAACAAGCATCTTTTCAATTAATGTTTGACACATAGTTATCGAGAAGAAAAAGGGATACCCCAAAGTATTTAAAAGTCAAGGTCGCTATAGCAAATTAAGTTTCATTTTCAATGAGCTGATGAGTCTCTTCATCTACCCCCCAAAGTATTTTACTTTTAGGAAGACTGGATTGTAACCAATGGCTGCAAAAAATTCTCTGAACTTTTCCATCATCAACTTCACTGTTTCCAAATCCTCTCTTACAAAAAGCAACAAGTCATCATCAAAACACATATTAGTAATTTTAAGCTTCTCAAATTTTGGATGGAAATTAAAGTTAGAATGTAAACACAGCCCTTGCAAAACTCTAGGTAGATACTCCATAACAAGGACAAATAAGAGAGGTGAAATGGGATCACCCTGCCTCAAACCTCTTTTTGGTTTCAAAATTCTAGAAGGCACACCATTAGTTGAGAATTTATAAGAGTTGAAACCATCAATACCTGGGGCTTTTGTATTCCCAATACTAGTTAGAGCGATCTAGATTTCCTTCTCTTCAATAGGCATAATTAAATGTTGAGCAAGATTCCAAGGCATTTTATTACCTCTCCTGATATTAGGTAGATCAATCTCTTTTAATTCAGCTGATTTAGTCCCCACCAAAGTAGTGTAGAAATTAAGGATTTCTTTTTCAATAGATTTTTGAGTGCTAAGCAAAGACCGATCCAAGAAAGTTAGAGTGTGAAGCCTTTTATGTTTATTCTTTTATTTCACTCATGCATGAAAGTAAGAATTATTATTGTCCCCTAGCGTGAGCCAATTGATCTTTGCCTTTTGCATAAGAATATATTCCTTAATGTGATTTAATTGAACTAGTGGAGTTGTGTAATGTTTAACTTATTCAATAGCCTAACTGTCAAATAAGTGGTGTTAGAGATGCTTCTGTTCCTGCAAACTCCGTTGTCGAACGATGTTATAAATGTTGCTCAGGAACTCATTGGCGCCTTACAACCCAAGGTTAGCTCGCAAATAATTGAAAACTAGGTAAGGCCTCAAGTTGTGAAATTGGTGGTGGAATTGAGGGTCCAATTGGATGCACTTGGATAAATTCGGCTATCTAAAGAGCCTCAACCAGATCTGGATGTAACGAAACCTCTGCCACTGGATTCTTACGGAGAAGGTGGAAATGGTTGATTGATTGTTGCTTGAGTTGCAGCAATGACAACGACTTCTCATGTTACGACTGAACGAGTAGCTTTAGATCCAGCCATTCTCGATAAGTGTAAAAATCAGAGATCTGGAAATTAAGGAAATCAAAGTTGATATGCTACTTGATTGGATCGAACGCGATGAATCTTCGCGTTCGATTTTGAGAGCTCCTGATTTGATGACCTGAAAAGGTTTCAAACCAAAGAATCAAAGACTGAACGTGAGATCGTGGAAAATGCAGAAATCATAAGTTGTTTCCCACATATTGCGCCACAGTTCCGTTGCAAAACCAGAAAAGAAGTGAGGATCGATGATTGCATGGATCTAAACTTCTGATGCGGTGGAGAATGGGTGACTTGCAAGGTTAGCACTCCAATGCTCAAGTCAGTGTATGAGAGAGAAGAGTGAATTGAAATTGAATACCTCCAACTAATGCTCTTTCTATCTATAATGGAGGGGAAATAACAACTTGTTATTTGTTAGGCGTGAATCGCATAGAGCCGTCAGATATATTTGAGTTTGGATCACATGCACTCATTTGTACAATTGATCATGTGTGTTGAGAAGGTTCTGAAAGGATCATAACTTCCATATAATGGTCAATTAAGAACCATATCGTCCCTATATATATATATATATATATATATATATATATATATATATATATATATATATATATATATATATGAATTAATTTTTAAAAAAGTATCCTTAAAATAAAATTTAGCTACATGTAAAACCTTGTCCGTACACTTTTCAATATGCAATTGTTCATTTTTATCAACAAAGAGGAACAACTATTCAAACAAAGAAATGTAGTATATTGAAGTTGAAGTCACGCTTATGCTTCCATAAGCTTCCACATGGTTAAATATTTCTTTATACAAACCATATTATTCAATACGTGACATAATACAATATTTATATCACTTGAAATAACGTACATTTGGAATTCAATTAGTAAATAAATAAATAAATACGACTACCGTACCGTATGATATCACAAGTTTTCACAAAACACAAACAAAACAAAAACATAAATATTATTTATTTTTAGCCGAAAAACATAAATATTATTAAAAACCAAAAAAACTATATCACCACATGTGTCACCGTCTTAGTTAAACAGTTGAACAATATTTTTATGCTTGACTTAGGATTCATTCACCCATCAAAATCAAGTTCGCATCTTTTGAACACACAATTTCAATAGCGTAAAATATGATTAATAAACAAATGTGTTAGATTGTTTGGAAGGACGTGTGTGAAAAGAAATGACCGTATATGAAAGGTGGAAAAACTTGTCAACTGAGCTAAGTCTGAATTCTACAACTTTGTTTTATTTATTCAAGTGGAATAACTCAAATTGCTTTAACTTAATACACGTAATGGAAGCTTCCACTCATGGGGATGGTGGACCATGTGCCATCACACACAACTAATTTATTCATTTTATAATACTATAATTTGATGTGATTAGGGTTTTTTACATTAGAGATTTATGCTATAACTTTTTGTTAATGAGAAAATATAAAATTTGATATTATAATGTAAATTTATTATCCTAAATCTGCCGCAAATTAGAGTATTTAATATATATATATATATATATATATATATATATATATATATATATATATATATATATATATATATATATATATATATATATATATATATATATATATATATATATATATATATATATATATATTATCATAGTTACAAATAAAAAAAATTGAATAATCAATTTTTTTTAATGACAAATTCACATTTAACCTTAGACAAGAGAATCTAACTTCGCTTACGCAAACGAGATGATAAAAGATGTCATAAAAATTTGTCACTTTATTTCTCGATTTTTTATTAATTAAGGGATATAACTTTTTGCACATAGGTTCGATTTTCCAAGAACTATATTTTTATTATTTGGTTGAAAGTAAAATTGAGGTAATAGATCAATATTATTACCTCAATTTGTAATATTAATTGGGAAAAACATTATTATTGTTATAAATGACATGAATATGAATGTCCATCAATTAGGAGATTTCATATTGATTTTTCATTTATTATATATGTCATATAAATTGAACTCATATCTATTTAATATAAATGTAAGGTTGTCATGATAGCAACCCTAGACAAAACCTCAGCCTCATGCTTATGTGGCAAACTCACAAAGCCTCATGCTTACGTGGCAAACTCACAAAGCTTCTCAAATTAAATTGAATTTACAATTTTTTATTTTATACAATTCTATATTTATTTTAAATATAAATCTCAAATAAATTTTGCATTAAAATTGTCAAATAAATATATAACTATTGTCTAATAAAAAACATATAATCCAAATGAGTTTATGAATTCTAATAAATATAAACATATAAAATACAAATTGCTGCAAAAATATGGGAAATAACTTATAATAGTTTTATAAACAACTAAGTACATTTTTTATTTTAATAATCACTTAAATTATAAATAATAAAATACAATGATGATATAAAAAATAAAAAAATATTTTTTTTTGGATTCAAAATATATTTAAAAAATGTTATTATTATTATTATTATCAATTTAATAAATTGTGTCTAAATATATATATATATATTTAAAATAATAATAATAATTATTATAAACAATAATAATAACATAATAAACTAGAACCATTAAGAATAATAATAAAAAAACTTATGTTATATTATAAAAATGAAAAATTAAAATTGGAACTATGTTATCCAATATATCTGAAATGTCCTAAATATTAGTTTAGACATAATCAATTTACACGTAAGATGAAGCAATTATTATTATTTCTAAATTAATCAACATTTTTTTTAACAATTATTTAATTATCTCTCCTTCAACGGTTAACTTTTGTATAATTAAAATGGAATTTTTAACATTGTGATTTTAATTTGCTTTTAAGTCAAAAATGAAATATTATAGAATTTATTTGCTTTAAATACCCCCACTCATTAAATATTATGATATTAATTTGGTTAATAAATTTTCCTGTGATATTTACGTTGAAATATTTTTTCTATCCATTCCATAAAAAAGTTTCCTTAATTCATAAGCCCACAAATAAATTTCATATTTTTGAAAAACAAGTATTATATAATTAAGTTATTTATTAAAAAAATTTCTTATTTTAATTGACTAGCTACTATTTATTACCATAAATATACATTTAATTTCTTTAATTTTTTGTCTCATGAATTAAAAATATTCATTGTATTAAATACATTTAATTTCTTTAATTTTTTGTCTCATGAATTAAAAATATTCATTGTATTAAATTTGATTATTATTTTGTATTATTCTTATTATAAAATGATAATTAACTATGAAACGTATTCCTTTATGTAATTTATACAAATTCTTGATTTTCATTCAATATGTAATTAATAAAAAATCAGTTAGGTAAATTTCTTATATATACCTTATTATATATCACTCTTCCCTTCACATTTCACACGGGCGTGAAATTCAAGCAGTATTGCAACATTGTGTTACAGGAATAATATAATTTTTTCAATTTTTCTAGAATCAAAATTGTACTATATGGTGTAATTATTATTTTATATATTATATTTTTTGTATAGATTATCCAGTTTTCAATCTAATGTAAATAGAGTGGTTGATCACAAAATACAAAGTATGTGAGGTGAGAATATATTGTATAGAAAAAAAAAGTTGTGAATGGAGGCAATCAAGTGCACATTTAAATTGGAGGTGACTAACATGAAAATAGGTATGACTTATTTAGTGAGATTTTTGATAAATTAATTGTAATTGTTTGATGTTACCATCAATTATATATGACGAAATCTTGAAGATTAAGTATGTATATATGAATTTTGAATGATGATGGTTTTCATGTTTTAATTTCTTATGATTTGTAAAATTTCAGGAAAAACGTTATATTGTTTTTTTTTTAGGGTATTATATTGTTAACCTTATTGTGTTTATAATTGCAGCACGTATCTATTAAGTTATGTTTACAACATCTTAAATTATAAGAATGATATAATGTTATTATTTTTTTCATTTAACCTTAAATATATTTTATATCTTTTAATTTTAAAATACATTTTTTATTTTTTAATTAATATTTTATTATTATATGAATAGTCAACCTTTTTCGAGAAATAAATATATTACGGGTATCTGTTATATTTATTGAACATAACCACTCTAATCGTTTAGTGTCGTAAATAAATTCATAACATTTACTATTTATATTATATTATTATTGTTGTTGTTATTATATTATTATAAATTTTTGTACAAATTATTTTATGATATATATTATAGAAATTTTATAATTGCAATTTATGTTTGTTTGATGCATTAAACAATATTGCAAATATGTTATTTTCTTCATTGTTATAATTATTCGTTATAACAATATCAATTTATGAATAATGATTAAATGTCGCACATCTGAACTATGTATGACACTCTCTCAAGTCTTTTTTGCTTATATTATTGTTTTTTAATATGAAGATAATATGAATCAATTTTTTTTACAATAATGAAATATTACACATTTGAATTAAATGTCACATCATTTTTGTGCTATACTTATTTTTTGCGCAATTTTTAAAATTCTATAAAAATTAATGATCACATATTTTTATTAGTATAATACCTTTTGATTATATTAAATACGGATACAGATTTGGATCATCTGTTGCATTTTCCGTGCAATACTATAGCAGCTTCTTTATGCTTTTATCTCTAATCTTTTTCTCTTTTTCATTCTCATCATTATATGTTTATTTAAAATATAAATTAACTGTGTACAAAAACTTATACTAAGATTTTCAAAAAAAAAACTTTGTGTACAAAGACTTATTACACGATTTTTTTATTTAAAATTTCCAATAAGGCAATATAATTCTACAAAATTTTAAATATTTACAATATTTTTTTATGTTGTTAACATAGTCTCTTAAAAGCTCAATCTAATACATATCAAATTTATTATTTTGGCATTTAAATTTTTTTTTGGAAATATTTATGGAAAATAAATTTTATTTTTCAATTAAAAAATGTTTTAGAAATTAAAAATCACATCACATTTGAACCATATATAATATTTAAAATATGTTTAATCAAACCCGTGCAACGCACGGGCCATAGATCTAGTTGTATTTAAATCAATCACTCAAAATGTGAACTAATATAATAAACTCTATAAATTCTCTTTTTCTCGTTCTCTCTTCTACTGTTTATTTAGTTTCATAACATTAATTTTTTAGTAGAAAGAATTAAAAAAAATGAATTTTATATTACTAAATGACATAAAACATTTACTTTGCTAGTTTTTCCATATCCCTTTTTGATGATCATGACGAATAGCATGCACATCATCTAAATCATTTTATTTAGGTGAGAAACGTACATGTGTTGCGAAGGAAGGAGACTCAAAATTTTCATCTTAATTTTCATCACTATTAGGAACATGTTTTCCTTGTAAACAATTGACGTTCTAATGTTAGAAGTGTTAGAACAAGATTTATTCTGATCAATATTCTTAGTTTTGATGATAACAAGCATATGAATTTTGTATGAGATAATGTGGTACTCTAATACTATGCAATTTCCATTTCAGGAATTATACAAAGAGTATGCACAAAATCAGCGCAAGAAGCACTGACTCAGAAGGTTCAGCATGCAACATCAGAACATGGTCTGGCAAGACATCAGAAGATGGTCAAGCAGAATCAGAACATGGGTCTATGGAAGCATCAGAAGAACTTGAGATCAGAAGCAGAAGCACTGAAGTTCTCATGGTATCTCGCTCAGAAGCACTTCAAGGTCAGAAGACAAGAAGATGCTCTGCACCAAGCTGTTTGACTCTGATGATATTCAAACGTTGTTTACACAAACATCATATCAGAAGCAAGTACTAGCTGGCAGGCTACGCTGACTGACAAAAGGAACGTTAGAAGCTATTAAAGGCAACGTCAGTAGACAAAGCAAAAACAAGGCTCGAGGTAGTTGACAAAAGAGTGAAACATTAAATGCAATGCTGTACGGATTACGCAAAGCATTAAATGCTCCCAACGGTCATCTTCTCAAGCGCCTATAAATATGAAGTTCTGATGAGAAGCTATGTTACGAATTCTGAATACAACACTTGCGCATTATACAGAAATGCTGTTAAATTCAAAAGCTCTCAAACTTCATCATCAAACTCACTACATTGCTGTTGTAATATCTTAGTGAGATTTAAGCTTAAACTTAAGAGAAAGCACAGTTGTGATAATAGCTTTATAAGAAGCATTGTAACTCTTAGAATTTGTTTACATTAAGTTGTAAGAACTAGAGTGATCAGGTTGTTGATCAGTATACTCTAGAAAGTCTTAGAAGGTATCTAAGCAGATTGTTCCTAGAGTGATCAAGTTGTGATCAGTATACTCTAGAAGACTTAGCAGTTGGCTAAGTGGAAAATCATTGTAATCTCGTGTGATTAGTGGATTAAATCCTCAGGTGAGGTAAATCACTCCAAGGGGGTGGACTGGAGTAGTTTAGTTAACAACGAACCAGGATAAAAATCATTGTGCAAATTGTTTTTATCTTACAAGTTTTAAAGCTACACTTATTCAACCCCCCCCCCTTTCTAAGTGTTTTTCTATCCTTCAACTGGCATCAGAGCGTCGGTTCTAAGGTGCAAGCACTTAACCGTGTTTAGAAAAGATTCAGGAAGAGAAAAACATTAAGTCAAGATGGTTGAGATTCCACCACCTTCATCTACATCTACATCTGGCTCAGCTGAGCAATACAATGGAAATGGTAACAATGGTTATACTAGACCGCCAGTATTTGATGGTGAAAACTTTGAATACTGGAAAGATAAACTTGAAAGTTACTTTCTTGGTCTAGATGGTGACTTATGGGATCTTCTGATGGATGGTTACAAACATCCAGTGAACGCTACTGGCGTAAGGCTTACAAGACAAGAAATGAATGATGATCAAAAGAAGCTTTTCAAAAATCATCATAAATGTAGGACCGTTTTGCTGAATGCTAACTCTCATGCTGAGTATGAGAAGATATCTAACAGGGAAACTGCCTATGATATATATGAGTCATTGAAAATGACCCATGAAGGAAATGCTCAAGTCAAGGAGACCAAAGCCCTTGCTCTAATCCAGAAATATGAAGCCTTCAAGATGGAGGATGATGAAAATATTGAGAAGATGTTTTCAAGATTTCAAACGCTAACTGCTGGATTAAGAGTTCTGGACAAAGGCTACACCAAGGCTGATCATGTAAAGAAGATCATCAGAAGCTTGCCCAGAAGATGGGGTCCAATGGTGACTGCATTCAAGATTGCAAAGAATCTGAATGAGGTTTCTTTGGAAGAGCTAATCAGTGCCTTGAGAAGCCATGAGATAGAGCTGGATGCAAATGAGCCTCAGAAGAAAGGTAAGTCTATTGCATTAAAATCTAATATTAAAAAATGCACTAACGCTTTTCAGGCTGAAGAAGTAGATTCTGAAGAATCAGAATCAGAAGAAGATGATGAACTGTCCATGATCTCCAGAAGGGTAAACCAACTTTGGAAGAGCAAGCAAAGGAAGTTCAAAAGCTTCAGAAGTTCAAAGAAGTTTGAACGAGGAGAATCATCTGGTGGCAGAAGATCTGACAAGAAGAAGGTCGTCTGCTATGAGTGCAATGAGCCTGGACACTTCAAGAATGAATGTCCAAAACTTCAGAAGGAGAATCCCAAGAAGAAGTTTCATAAGAAGAAAGGTCTTATGGCAACATGGGATGATTCTGAATCAGAATCAGACTCTGAAGGAGAGCAAGCAAACCTTGAACTGATGGCCACAGTAGATGATGGATCAGAATCTACATCAGAATCAGATTCTGAAGAGGTATTTTCTGAACTATCTAGAGAAGAGTTAGTTTCCAGTTTAACAGAACTTCTGGAACTCAAGGCTCATCTTAGTATCAAATACAAAAAGCTGAAAAAGCAATTTGAATTTGAAACTAAGAAGCTGGAAGTGGAAAGTTCTGAACTGAAGGAAAAAGTTTTAAAATTATCCAAAGATATTGGATCTCCTTCTAAAGCAGAAAAATCCATTCCTAGCCTCAATCATATTCTGAAAGAATATGACTCGAGCTTCAGAAAGTTCCTATCTAGAAGTATTGGCAGAAGTCATCTTGCTTCTATGATATATGGTGTTTCTGGAAACAAAAGGTTTGGTTTTGGCTATGAGGGTGATACCTCACATAAATTTGAACCTGTTGATGATTTGAAAATCACATACAAGCCATTGTATGATCAGTTCAAATATGGCCACTCTCATGATATCAAGCTCACCTCACATGCACAGAGTTTTCACACTACACACACCAAGAAGCATGTGACACAACCTAAAAAATATCATGCTGCCAAACCTAAAGAATATCATGATGTTCCTCCTGTTACTTATAATGCTAAACCCAAGTTCAATCAGAACTTGAGGAAAACTAACAAGAAAGGACCCAAGAAATTGTGGGTACCTAAGGACAAGATAATTTCTGTTGCAGATATCCTTAGTAGCAAAGAAGACAAAGCACAAAATGTCATGGTACCTGGACTCTGGGTGCTCGCGACACATGACGGGAAGAAGGTCTATGTTCCAAGACCTGGTGCTTAAGTCTGGTGGAGAAGTCAAGTTTGGAGGAGATCAGAAGGGCAAAATTATTGGCTCTGGAACCATAAGTATTGGTAACTCTCCTTCCATAACTAATGTACTTCTTGTAGAAGGATTAGCGCATAATTTATTGTCCATAAGTCAATTAAGTGACAATGGTTATGACATAATCTTTAATCAAAAGTCTTGCAAGGCTGTAAGTCAGAAGGATGGCTCAATCCTATTTACAGGCAAGAGAAAGAACAACATCTATAAGATTGATCTTTCTGATCTTGAGAAGCAGAAGGTGACTTGTCTTATGTATGTTTCTGAAGAGCAATGGGTCTGGCACAGAAGATTAGGACATGCTAGTTTGAGAAAGATTTCTCAGATCAACAAACTAAATCTGGTCAGAGGACTCCCAAATCTGAAATACAAATCAGATGCTCTTTGTGAAGCATGTCAGAAAGGCAAGTTCTCCAAACCTGCATTCAAATCTAAGAATGTTGTCTCTTCCTCAAGGCTGTTAGAACTTCTGCACATTGATCTGTTTGGACCAGTCAAAACAGCATCTGTCAGAGGGAAGAAATATGGATTATTCATCATAGATGATTATAGCCGCTGGACATGGGTAAAGTTCTTAAAACACAAGGATGAGTCTCGTTCAGTGTCCTTTGAATTCTGCACTCAGATCTAATCTGAGAAGGAGTGCAAAATCATAAAGGTCAGAAGTGATCATGGTGGCGAATTTGAGAACAGATTCTTTGAGGAGTTCTTCAAAGAAAATGGTATTGCCCATGATTTCTCTTGCCCTAGAACTCCACAGCAAAATGGAGTTGTAGAGCGAAAGAATAGGACTCTACAAGAAATGGCCAGAACCATGATCAATGAAACCAATATGGCTAAGCATTTCTGGGCAGAAGCGATAAACACTGCATGTTATATTCAGAATAGAATCTCTATAAGACCTATTCTAAATAAGACTCCTTATGAATTGTGGAAGAACAAAAAGCCCAACATTTCATATTTTCATCCTTTTGGATGTGTGTGTTTCATTCTGAATACTAAAGATCATCTTGGTAAGTTTGATTCTGAGGCACAAAAATGTTTTTTTCTTGGATATTCTGAACGCTCCAAAGGCTACAGAGTATACAATACTGAAACATTGGTTGTAGAAGAATCAATCAATATCAGATTTGATGATAAGCTTGGTCTTAAAAAGCCAAAGCAGTTTGAGAATTTTGCAGATATAGATATTGACATATCAGAAGCTGTAGAAACAAGAAGCAAAGTTCCAGAAGCTGAAAGTCTCAGAAGCAAAGAATCAGAAGATCAAGTTGCTGCATCTTTAGAGAAACTCAGAATTTCTGAAGAGCCAACAGTCAGAAGATCTTCTAGACTCACCTCAGCTCATTCAGAAGATGTGATCCTTGGAAAGAAAGATGATCCTATCAGAACTAGGTCATTTCTAAAGAATAACAATCAGAAGCAGTGATCAGAATCAGAAGATGAAAAGTTCTATTCAGTGCAACACAACTGTCATCAAGAGTATTCTGATGGTGAACACGTGTATGTAAGGTTGGTAAAAGCGTGAGTTAATCTGATGGGACGCCTCCCTAGGTAACTGTGTTAAATCATTTCATTTACCACGATCTCTCATCTAACGTCACTCATCATTTAATGAAATTGATTTCATTTGATTCTGTAACTGTTCATTCTCATAACTTTATTGCATTCATTTTCAAATCCGTCTCTATAAATACAATTCAAATCATAACATTTATCTTTTTCGCTCCCATTCTCTCTTTCTTCTTGCATGCATTTTTGCAACCTTTTGGGTTTTTTCTCAAACCCTAAGTGCAAACCCAGAAATTGTTCTTCAAATCTCAGTACTGTTTCAATGGCCGCTTCATCATCTCACAATGTTGGCTCATCTGTCCCTCTCCATCTGCAAGAAGAAGATCAGCAAATCACTCCGGTTATTGCCTGTTCTATTTCCAAAAAGGAGTTGGAAGTTATCTGTGAACTCATGGTAGATTTTGATAGCATCGAAGAACATGGATATCATCTTAAAGAAGATATCATTTTTCAAGGGTGGACTTCATTGTTTGCTGAGTTCTGTGGACCGGTCTACCCAGATCTTGTTAAGGAATTTTGGGTGCATGCAGTTGTTGCTCCTAAATCCATTCTGTCCTTCGTCCATGGGAAGTTTGTGGTCATTACTGAGAACATCCTGAGAATGATGTTCGATCTAAGAAACCCTGAGGGTGCTCACGAAATTGATCAAAGGGCTGATTGGGAAGAAGTGTTGTCTACCCTTTACACAGACGTAAAGGAGACAAAGCGTGTCAAGGACATGAGGGATCTATATAAAATCTGGACCAAGATTCTTCTGGGGTGTTTCTATCACAGGAAAGGAACACATGCTGCAGATTTCGTCAACAATGAGCAGAAATACATTCTGTACTGCATTGCCACTAAGAAGATGGTTGATGTTATCTACATAATCTTCAACCACATGTGGAATGCTGTGAGGGATTCCAGAAATGCCTTCAGAGTAAAGAAGTGTACTATCATTCCTTTTGGAAGGATCATTACAAACCTTCTGGTTCATTCCAAAATTGTTGAGAACTTGGAAGCTGAGGGTACCATCAAAGACCTTGTTGTTAACACTGGAAGTTGCTTGAATGCTCTCACCTTGAGAAAGATGAGTGTCATTGATACTATCATCAAAGCCCCTCAACCTCTTCCTGGAGCAAGAAGCAGAAGAGATCCTATTCTTGCTGACTTTGAACCCTTCTTCAGAAGTGAGGTGCCAGGAGTCAGAACTAGTTATCTGAAGTCACTCAAAGAAGATGAAGGAGTAAAAGATCAAGAAAAAGGTGCTCCTGCTAAAGAAGGTCGCAAGAAAACCTCTACTTCCAGGCCTGCTGTGTCGGAAGTTGTTTCTGAAGTTGCTCCTGAAGCTGCTGTGAAAAAGGAAAGAAGGACTAAAAGAAAATTTGATCATCCTTCTGATAATCAGGAGATGGTAGTCCAGAGTGTAGCTGCTGTTACTACTATTGCAAAAGCCGTGCCTAAAGAAGTTGTTGCTGAAGAAGTTCAGGTTGTTTCATTTGCAACTAAGAAGAGTGTAAAGGAGACTGCTGAGAAGAAGAAGAAGAAGAAGAAGTTGAATAAAAATGATGAAACTGCTAAAGCTGTTGAGAAGAAGAAGACAAGGAAAAGAAAATTAATAATAATGACTCTGATGATGATGAGGATGTTCAAGAAGCTGTGAATCAGCAAGGTAAAATATCTCAAGGACCAACAACTCAAGCAGTTGGAGGTCAGAAGGTTGTTGCTAGTGAGAAGGAGACACCGGAATCTGCCAGAAGAAGAGAAATCTCTCTTGGGAAGGCTAAGATTGTGGAAGAGCAGAAGAGTAAGAAGCAGAAGAAACTTGAGGCTGTGTTTGAAGCTGTTCAGAAGGTATCCAAAGGTATTCATCTCTCTGAACCTGATTCTGTTCCTACTTTACGTTCAGAAGTTGCACAAATAGCTGTTGCTCAAACCCCTGAACCAGTAAATCAACCAGAAAAAGCCCCATAAGAATCACCCATAAAAGTCCATGTTCTCACACCTCCTTCCTCTTCTATAACCAAAACCCTTACTCCTCCTCCCTCACCCATTAAAAATGCTCCCATTCCTTCATCTCCACCCACAACCAACCTTGCTTCTGACCAGGTCTTTGAAAACCCTGTTCTTGATATACCACCCCTACAGACTCTCTTTCCACCTCACACAAATATATCCTCTTCTCAACCACCTCCTCATGCACACTTTGAACCCATTCCTTCCACCTCTCAAAACAACCCCTCTGGTTCTGGTCTTCCAGATTCTGCATCACATGAGCAATTGCTCCGTGACTGCAACTACACTCCCAAGCCTCGTCCTGAAGCTGAAATGGTAGTGTTAGACTCTGAGAATGAAGCAGAATCTTCCTATCGGTTGGATAGAGAGCCTCAACCCTATTCTTTCCCTAACCCTGATTCCCCAATAACCAAAATAAAATCCCACCGAGAGTACCCTATTGGTGTAATTTTTGAAATGGTAAAGAGGAATCTCAGAAGAGTCTTTGATACTCTCAGAAGTGTTGAAAGTTCTGGCCTGAATAATGTTGCTATGCGAAAATTCTGGAGAATCTTCCGAAGAAAAGCAGATGCTTGTTTTGAAGAACTTCAGGAAATTTGTGTAGAAACTGCTCCACGCCCTTGTGGAATTCTGAGGAGTTATGAAGACTTCTGGTTCAGTCGTCTCGGAGGGAGATATATCTTTGAAGAGAAGTTGTTCACCGATGAACTTGAGGAAGCAAGAATTGCTGCTGCAATGGAAGCTAATCCTTGCAGAGATATTGTGGTCTGGAGACCTCAGTATCCAGTTCTGATTGGAGACTTCAAGTTACTCTTTGACTTTCTGAGGGAAAATCCTTCTGAGAAAGACCCCAGCTTGGTCATTCCAGAAGTTGTTGACCCTCCAGAAGTTGAAGGTCCTTCTGCCCCAAGGAATCTGGCTGCCATTCTTCAGGCTCTTGAGAATGGAGATTCTGAGGTGCCTGGTGCAGAATATGGAGATGCTTCTATGGAAGAAGCAGATGCTGAAGATCATCCTGCTGAAAGTATTCCTGTTGAGGAAAATCAAGGTGATGATCTGACAATAGAAGCTGCGGTTCAGAATGCTATCCCTCTGGACAGAAGTTGTGAAGCTTCTTCTGATGAACCTTCTTGTCTCGCAAGGACTCTGGAAGTTATTCAGAAGAACCAGGCTGAGCTATCTTCTCGCATGGATGAGCAACGAACGATCAATGCTGAGTTCCGCACCTTCATGGAGAGGAAGACTGAGAGCAACAATGGGATTCATGACATGCTGGCCAAGATCATGTCCAAGCTAGGGTCATCTTAGTCTTTGAGTCTTAGATTGTTTTCTTTGTTTGCTGCATCTGTTTTCTATGCATCTTCCATGTACTTTTGTACTTCTGACAATTTCTTTTTGGCAAATCAATGAAATTTATCTTTTCTTCTCTCATTTTGTTTGTCTTGTTTTTCATCTGAATCTTTTACGTTTTTGATGTTATGACAAAAAGGGGGAGAAAAATGTGATAAATGATCTGATTTATTTTATCAGTTGCTGGGAGAAAGGCTCCACATTTCTAACAGAACTAGCAAGTTCTATGTCTTTGAGTGTTCTGCAGGAATTGAAGATCCTCTTTAAAGCTCACCATGAGAAGCAAAGACATGGGGAAAAGCAACTCTGTATGGAATCAAGCTCATGGAAGTTGAAGCAAGTTGAGTGCTGTAAAGCTTCAAGATCAGAAGCAAGAAGGAAGAATGTTCTCATATTCTGATGATAGAATATGCTCTAATACATACTTATTCCTTATATGTTCTGATGCATGTTTTTAGTTGTAAAATATGCTCTGTTACATTACTGTTTTTTGC
The DNA here is from genome assembly GCF_029867415.1 of Vicia villosa. Lineage (NCBI taxonomy): Eukaryota > Viridiplantae > Streptophyta > Magnoliopsida > Fabales > Fabaceae > Vicia > Vicia villosa. The sequence goes on from NC_081183.1 coordinate 145,084,292, forward strand.
TCTGATACATATTATATGTTCTGATACATATTTTATGTTCTGATTCATTCATGTTGACTTTTGTCGATTAGCTTGTTCTGTAACATTTCAGGATGTAGAGATGCTCTGATGATGCTCTGGTACATTCAACAATGTTCTGAAGATCGAAGAAATTCAATTTCTGAAGCTGTCCAATGGAAGCAAGAATCAGAATCCGTGAATGTTCTGAAGATCTAAGCATATGTGATCGTCTCAACTGAAATGGAAAATACTCAGGGAAGTCCTTTATTTATAAAATTCTTCTAGTATTTATTTCAGAGGGAGATTATTTATCTCAGGGGGAGATTGTTAATCTCAGGGGGAGACATATTCACACACAATGTCTATATTCTTATGCTATAGCTGTGTAATTGTCTTTAGCCGTCTGATATTCTGATCGCAAATTCATATCATTTATGTATGTTTTTGTCATCATCAAAAAGGGGGAGATTGTTAGAACAAGGTTTGTTCTGATCAATATTCTTAGTTTTGATGATAACAAGCATATGAATTTTGTATGAGATAATGTGGTACTTTAATACTATGTGTAGCAACCTGCCTAAAATTTAAACTTAGAGAGTCGCCACCTATTCTACCAAGGCGAATAGGAAACCTATGCAATTAAGAGATCAGGGTAAGATACTATATTCAGGTTGAGGGAAGGTGTTAGGCACCCTCAACCCTTTCCTAAAGGTTAACATTGCAAAGATAAGGGTTATGGCAAAACATAAAGAAAGGTAACAAACAATTAATAGGGTTAAAGACATGATTAAGATTTGGAGGAAGGGGACTCGCCTTGTTGCCAAGTGCCTACGTATCTCCTTAGGGAGAATCAGAGTCAACGTAGTTCGGGGCACAGGATTGTACGCCTTAGAATTTGAACTGAATGGTTTGAAGTTGTTTTGAAATGCGAAGTTCGAAGGTATTTTGAATTACCTTATCGTAGTTGTGAACATCGCAGAGATGAAAATCTGTGGTGTGGTTTGTGATTTGATGTATTTTTTAAGTGTTTCGGGCGTACAACCCTGATTTGATATGGCACTATTAACCGCAATGATCAATAGGTTTGATCACCATAGTTAAAAGATTAGGAGTTTTGTACCATTACCAATTCAAATCGATTGATTCGATTATCACTAATAATGAATTATTGTATTTTATTATTTTTTGTGAATTTTATTTTGTATTTGTTACCCCTCATAACCGGTTAACACGATTATAAATAATAACAAATTGGAATTTAGAAAGTAGGAAAGTTAATCATCACAACTAATAAAATAGTTGCAACCATTTAACTAAATAGAAATTATTTGTATTTTATTTTAATTAAATAAACATTTTAATTAAAATTATTATTGCCCATAGCGATTAATCGATTTAATCGGCACGAACAATAAATTGCATTTTTAATATAAATATCATGTACTAATTTATTTGTAAAAATAAATATTATTACATAAATAAATATATTAAAAGAGATTTAATCAAAATAAATATTTAATTAAATATTATTTCAGTTTGTTAGGATTGGGATTTAGTGTGGCAGCTATTAGAGTATATGGTATGTGGATCAATCCTGGGCGTTAGATCTAAGAAGATGGAGATCCTATGGCTACGTTTATGAGGCGCATGATGCACCCTAGGGGGACTGACGCACAGGATTATATGGGAAAATTCAGAAAAATAATATGTGGGAGCGAGGATTCGAACCCCCACCCCCAGGCTCACACAAACTGTTCGTTACCACCCCAACTATGCAACGCGCTTGTTTATGATTCACCTTCGTTAAATTATATATAGAACAATAAACAATAAACAGATTCAGCGCGCGAAATTCAAACGAGCGAATCAGGATGTGACAACACATCGTCTTCCCCATCCACACCTGAAAATCCCTGCACATTTTGCTACGAATTTGCTGGGAGAATTTCGTAGCAACCCCCAAACTAGAAAAATAGCGAACAGCCCATGGATGCAAATAAATGTAGCGCGACCCCCTTATTCCCCTCGTTTATGCCACGTGTAACACCCCAATTCTACCCAAAGCATTTAGGCAAGAAAATATCAGAGTATTTAAAAATTTCATACAACACAATTAGGATGTTACACTAAGTAACCAAACAAACACCTAGAAAACAAACGGACATCAACGATGCCAAAAGCATACACACCTGCCAATAAAATGATACATAACACACGGAAGATATGAACATATATATATATACATATAGCTCTCACTCTCAAAGAGGAGTTTTTTAAAATAAAGTGTTTACAATACACATCAACACATTATCACATATACATGTTCAAAGAGTCATATATAAATAAATAACAACAGACTCCCGACTCCCCGGTGTTACGTATCAGAGCGACCGACAAGACCAACTGGAGAACTACCTCTTCCAAAAGACTCCCAAAGCGGCTAATCTGCAGGATGCCACTCAAGCATCAAATCAGCAGAAGGGTGAGAATATAATTCATAATGAAAGCATGACAATTATAGTAATGCCAACAAGTATCATCAATAATCATACAACAAAGTAATCCACTCATTCAACCACAATCAATATATAAGTAATGTGACACATGAATGATAACATAATTATAAAGACAGACAATGATGAATGAGACTCAACTATGCATATGCATGTGGTACCAAATCCGGAGTAAAACTCCCTTGTCATTATGACAAATACACCTTTGCCGAGCATTATGCTGGGACTTCTTTCCCTCAGGAAAATACACCTTTGTCGAGCATCAAGCTACGACTAAACGTCATCGAGCATTTAGCCCCCACTGATGACCTCTTGCCACTAGGGCAAATACACCTTTTTACCGAGCATTAAGCCCCCACTGGTAATAATTGCCAATACAGGCCACCTGCTAATAGCATTCCGCCATTAACGTAATGAAATGTTATGCTGTGCAAATATATGACTCTATTACACGACAACAACATCATCAACAATATAACACGGTCACATACCCACGTTACACCGTTTATATTCTATCCAAAAGGATACATCACCAATTAATAACATCGTTATCAATCACATCACACCATAATTACCACACAGGCATTAATAAGCACACATTCACCGTTCAAACATACTGGCCACATCGGCATAGATGAACGTATAACACACTTATACACATCAAATTAATATTGGCCATCGACCCACAACTTCATCAATACATCATTCTTATAACAACATTTACTTGCCATAAGGCCACACATCATGTTAATAACAAACAACCAAACATCGTCTCACATCAAGAACGAACATTCATTAATACATAACACATATGAACATGATCTCATGTTATCGACAACTAATCACATACCTCGTACCATTACGATAACATTCACACAACACATCATTATGATTTATCATGCACTAGTTCACAAAACCATTTATGAAAATCAACCAATTACTACTACATCCTACATCATCATATAGAGCATGGAAATAGCTTTCGAACGTTTCAAACAACACATAAAGCGAACACCCGAGTTAAAAGATACGACCTTCCAAGGTTTGGGAAACATAAACATACTTCATAAGTTATCCCTACATAGTTCTATCACTAAATCCTAATAAAATAATAGGAGAACACATCCTATGAATCATTTAATTAGATAATAATATATTTCATTGCGTTAGCTTTCCAACGCTTCGAACGGCGACAAAATCGGAGTTACGGTTCAAGAGTTACGAAGTTTCAAAGTTTTGGAAAAACAGAAAAAGCTGTCATCCGCTTCAGCTCCGCTCAGCGGACCTGGGCAGAGAAATTTCTGCAACAGAACCTCCGCTCAGCGGACCCACCTCCGCTCAGCGGACCTGCGTAAACCCAGAAAAAACCAGAACGAACCAGAACCATTCCAGCCCCCTTATACCCACCAAAACCACTCCAAAACATCATTACAACACCAATACAACACATACAAACCATAGAAACAACCTAACATCAAGCTTTTCACGGTTAATTCATCAATCTAACTCAAAACCTAACTTTTTACCCAAACTCAATCAAGCCATAGAAATGGAAAAGAAAGCATGATCAATCACCATAACACAACAAGGATATCATTTAATCATCATACAATCATTCTCAAACAAACATAAATCAAACAAAGATCACACAAGAAAATTGTGGAAATTGGAACAAGAAGAACAAGAACAAGAACAAGACTATAAGAATCATACATCCAAGATAAATTAGATTCACCCCCTTACCTTGCTATAGCAACGATCGAGACTCGAATCGGTCGAGAATCCACCAATCTACACTTTTTCCTCTTTTCCTCTTCTTCTTTCTCTCTTCCTTTCTTTCTCTTCTTTTTCTCTTCTCTTCTTTCCTTTCTTTTTCTTTCTATCTTTTTCCTTATAAAGAAAATATCTTCCTCGCGGAAATGACCAAAATGCCCCTACGCTCAAATATCGTTCAAACGCCCCAAAACGCGGAATATTACCTTAATGATATTTCCAGTACCAAAAATATGAAAACCTTCAATTAAATATTAGTCCGCCATCCCGAACTAATACCGACTGAAACAACTCCAAAAACGGTACAATTCCAATAAACGTCACAAACGTCCAAATCAAGTATATACTTATTTTCCGGGCGTTACAACTCTCCCCCACTTAGAAGATTTCCGTCCTCGGAAATATCCCAAACACAAACAACTTGGATACGCCCTTGCCTCCAACTAACCAACTATCAAGCCACGAAAGCAACGACTCAATCAGCGCCAAACAACGAATTACTCTAGCTAAAAGCAAAACAACCAAAACACAACAATGGCAACGAGATGCAATGCCCATACAATGCACTCATCGACTAACACCAAAACACAAGAAATAACCAAGACACAGACAACAACCCGGTCGCACAACATCCAAATAACCATGCCAAGACATAGCAGTCAAACATGTAACCAAAACATATGGTGGTCTTATCATTCCTACCACATCCACTGTCCACAATTTGAACTTTAACAATTCATACCCATACGAACCGCGTCATTTCACGCTTCCGATGCGCACTCTGATTTCCCACAACAAACAGATTTACCAATTCCATAACCATCGTCCAGCTCCTTCTAGTATTCACCAGAAACTCATCGTTCTCTCTTAACATACTCAACCTCTTAATCTGCTGTGTCAGCTTGCACACCAGACAAAAGTCTTTGTATTATCCAATCAAAGGCAAAAAGCTAATCCAAACACATCCTTGTTTCACAACACAAGCCCTCATAGATCCTTAAGTGACCAAACCGTCCTCTCAGTCTGACCAGTATACAACTTGCAAGTACTCCCATCGGTTAATCCATTCTTATAGAAATAACATGAGCAGATTTCGTCAATATATCCACAATAACCCAAATCACCTCACAATTACTCGATGTCCTCGGAAAACCAGAAACAAAATCCATAGAAACGCTATTCCACTTCTACTCAGGAATGGATAACAGTTACATGAAACCAGACGACTCCTGACAAGTCAAACACAAATAAACAAATCCCTTCATATCCTTCTTCATTACCTTGCCACTAAAAATGACCTTCTCAAATCTTGATATATCTTAGTACGTCAGGATGAATACTCAAATCACTACGACGCACTTCATCCAAAGTCCTCTTTTCAAATCCAAACATTAGGAATACAAACTTGATCATGACATCCCATGACATTGTTCTTATCAATCCGAAGATCACCATCTTTACCTTTGACTAATAAATGTCATCTTATCAACCCATTCAAATCCGATTCCTGACCTTTTCTAATCTCATCAAGAATACCATAAGTAAGCTTTCACATATGAAGCTCAACACTTGAAGAAGTCACTTTACACACCCAACTCAAATCTCACAACTGTTTCAACAATCACAATACTCGAATCATCCACATAGACGTATGCAATGGTTTCTCATATTCAACTCGTTCTGATCAAACGAATGCTTCAAACTCTTGTAGTCACTTACACACACAAATCTCGATCCGAATAATTAGTGCCTTCAAATTTCCCAAACAAAAATAACAACTTCCAACTCTAAATCTTGTGACAGATAAATCCTTTCAAAAATCTTAACTTGCATAAAAGCATAAACCACCACTTACCCCTTGAACATTCACTTCACTCAACCAAAAACTCACATAAGGAAACTTTGCAAACAACTTCTTCTTCCCAACACGGACAAAACAATTCTCAAGTACTTAGCATGATCATCTTCACACTGATGATACCCATACCTCAAATCAAACTTGCAAAACAAACAAGCTCAAACCAACTTGATCCATCAAAATATCAATCCTCGAAAGTGGATACTTTTCCTTAATTGTCACTTTTCTCAATTGTCTAAAATCGACACGAAGCCTGATAGAACCTTCCTTCTTAACCAACAAAACACATGCACCCTACGGCGACACACTTGAACGAACAAACCTCTTCTCAAGAAAATCCTTAAGTCGACTCCTCAACTCTTTCAACTCAAAAGATGGCATCCGATACGGAACCCTCGACACAACAATAGTTCTAGGAACTAAATCCATCAAAATAGAACTCCAAGACGAAATTCCTCTTTTCGACGATGAATCAATGAAACCTTCAAGAAACACTTATACAAATGCGCAACTATCCGCAATCCCAACAACTTCTCTTTCTCAAGAACATCCAAAATCGTCGACAACATAAACAACGTCGTACCACCTTGCACCGACTCATTCACTTCCAATATTATCAAACTAGCCAGATAAGCCGATCACATCCAATACGATTCCGTCTACTATCAACAAGAGATTAAGGGTGATCAAGTCCTCAATTTGTCAATAGGTAGCCGATAATCATAATAGAGTATAAACTATCAGTACTAACATTAATAATATTCTTTTCCAACTTTTTCTCATAGCACAGAAGCACTATGATTCCATAATTCACAAACCTCTCAAGATCATCTGAACCAGCTAACACCGGCGTCCGGTAGCTACGTACCAAAACACTTCTAACAATATCTCAAAACAAAATACCTGAGATCCTACTCAACTCTTCATACTCCTACTTCTCACTCGAGTTCCAAAACGTTTCCAACAACGTCAATAACTCCTACAACAAGGTCTACCACGATACTTTCCTTAATCATTGATCCAACAACGACACTTCACACAAGGCTACTCAAACAACAACTTCATAGTCCATCAGTAGCGTTAGAGCATCACAACTCTCTAAATTCCATTCCTTAGAAATAACCAAAATCTACTCCGAGACACTCCAACTTGATTAACAACCAAAGTCTTAAGTCCAAGTCACCTTCACTTCAGAAAACAACAAATTCCAACAACACTAGTACTGCTGCCCTCAGTAGCATACTAACATCTTGCAACTGAAACATATCCGAGAAGCATATGTTCTCCCCCACTTAGCTTCAAACCATACCTGCATACAACCGGCTAGAGGCACAACAAGTACTGACAGTGCTCCACACACTTATCACGTACTGAGGAATTAAACAACATTAGACAACACTGGCCGGACAGACCGACCTGCTCTGATACCACTAATGTAACACCCCAATTCTACCCAAAGCATTTAGGCAAGAAAATATCAGAGTATTTAAAAATTTCATACAACACAATTAGGATGTTACACTAAGTAACCAAACAAACACCTAGAAAACAAACGGACATCAACGATGCCAAAAGCATACACACCTGCCAATAAAATGATACATAACACACGGAAGATATGAACATATATATATATACATATAGCTCTCACTCTCAAAGAGGAGTTTTTTAAAATAAAGTGTTTACAATACACATCAACACATTATCACATATACATGTTCAAAGAGTCATATATAAATAAATAACAACAGACTCCCGACTCCCCGGTGTTACGTATCAGAGCGACCGACAAGACCAACTGGAGAACTACCTCTTCCAAAAGACTCCCAAAGCGGCTAATCTGCAGGATGCCACTCAAGCATCAAATCAGCAGAAGGGTGAGAATATAATTCATAATGAAAGCATGACAATTATAGTAATGCCAACAAGTATCATCAATAATCATACAACAAAGTAATCCACTCATTCAACCACAATCAATATATAAGTAATGTGACACATGAATGATAACATAATTATAAAGACAGACAATGATGAATGAGACTCAACTATGCATATGCATGTGGTACCAAATCCGGAGTAAAACTCCCTTGTCATTATGACAAATACACCTTTGCCGAGCATTATGCTGGGACTTCTTTCCCTCAGGAAAATACACCTTTGTCGAGCATCAAGCTACGACTAAACGTCATCGAGCATTTAGCCCCCACTGATGACCTCTTGCCACTAGGGCAAATACACCTTTTTACCGAGCATTAAGCCCCCACTGGTAATAATTGCCAATACAGGCCACCTGCTAATAGCATTCCGCCATTAACGTAATGAAATGTTATGCTGTGCAAATATATGACTCTATTACACGACAACAACATCATCAACAATATAACACGGTCACATACCCACGTTACACCGTTTATATTCTATCCAAAAGGATACATCACCAATTAATAACATCGTTATCAATCACATCACACCATAATTACCACACAGGCATTAATAAGCACACATTCACCGTTCAAACATACTGGCCACATCGGCATAGATGAACGTATAACACACTTATACACATCAAATTAATATTGGCCATCGACCCACAACTTCATCAATACATCATTCTTATAACAACATTTACTTGCCATAAGGCCACACATCATGTTAATAACAAACAACCAAACATCGTCTCACATCAAGAACGAACATTCATTAATACATAACACATATGAACATGATCTCATGTTATCGACAACTAATCACATACCTCGTACCATTACGATAACATTCACACAACACATCATTATGATTTATCATGCACTAGTTCACAAAACCATTTATGAAAATCAACCAATTACTACTACATCCTACATCATCATATAGAGCATGGAAATAGCTTTCGAACGTTTCAAACAACACATAAAGCGAACACCCGAGTTAAAAGATACGACCTTCCAAGGTTTGGGAAACATAAACATACTTCATAAGTTATCCCTACATAGTTCTATCACTAAATCCTAATAAAATAATAGGAGAACACATCCTATGAATCATTTAATTAGATAATAATATATTTCATTGCGTTAGCTTTCCAACGCTTCGAACGGCGACAAAATCGGAGTTACGGTTCAAGAGTTACGAAGTTTCAAAGTTTTGGAAAAACAGAAAAAGCTGTCATCCGCTTCAGCTCCGCTCAGCGGACCTGGGCAGAGAAATTTCTGCAACAGAACCTCCGCTCAGCGGACCCACCTCCGCTCAGCGGACCTGCGTAAACCCAGAAAAAACCAGAACGAACCAGAACCATTCCAGCCCCCTTATACCCACCAAAACCACTCCAAAACATCATTACAACACCAATACAACACATACAAACCATAGAAACAACCTAACATCAAGCTTTTCACGGTTAATTCATCAATCTAACTCAAAACCTAACTTTTTACCCAAACTCAATCAAGCCATAGAAATGGAAAAGAAAGCATGATCAATCACCATAACACAACAAGGATATCATTTAATCATCATACAATCATTCTCAAACAAACATAAATCAAACAAAGATCACACAAGAAAATTGTGGAAATTGGAACAAGAAGAACAAGAACAAGAACAAGACTATAAGAATCATACATCCAAGATAAATTAGATTCACCCCCTTACCTTGCTATAGCAACGATCGAGACTCGAATCGGTCGAGAATCCACCAATCTACACTTTTTCCTCTTTTCCTCTTCTTCTTTCTCTCTTCCTTTCTTTCTCTTCTTTTTCTCTTCTCTTCTTTCCTTTCTTTTTCTTTCTATCTTTTTCCTTATAAAGAAAATATCTTCCTCGCGGAAATGACCAAAATGCCCCTACGCTCAAATATCGTTCAAACGCCCCAAAACGCGGAATATTACCTTAATGATATTTCCAGTACCAAAAATATGAAAACCTTCAATTAAATATTAGTCCGCCATCCCGAACTAATACCGACTGAAACAACTCCAAAAACGGTACAATTCCAATAAACGTCACAAACGTCCAAATCAAGTATATACTTATTTTCCGGGCGTTACACCACGCGATCCTAATGCTAGCCTTGTTTTACCCTAATTTTAACCCTAGTGAAAACCCCCAAATCAAAGTCAAGAACCCTAACTCGGCCTTCAATGGCCGTCTATGATTCACGCACCAAAACTCCAAGAGAACAATCCAGAAACGTTCAACACATTCATGTCAATAAAAATATGCAATCAATTACCAGTAATAGCACATGAATCATGCAAATCGATCGCGTTTTAGAAACTACATACCTCGGTCAATTGGAGGGTTATCTGGGGGTGCTGAAGCCGTGCGATGGTCCAGATAGATTCAGTGTGTTCCAAGGAAGGTGTAGCAATGCTCAAATCTCTCTGGAATGCCTTAAATCCTTGAAACCGAGTTTGGCTTTTTTGTGAAAAATTTGGTTCTTGCAAGTTCTTCTTTGGCCAGAGTTGCCTCCCCTAGTCTGTTGCCCTCTCTTGCCTACTTATAGGTGAAGTAATTAGGTTAGAAATAAAGGCCCAAAGATCATTGAATCAAATCTTGCAAGTTTGAGGAAATATGATTTTATTCTTGATTCATAAGTTACCATATTTGGCAAATATTGTATCAATCCTCTCCATTTGTTTTATGCACGAAAATTAGATATATTTTGGTCATAAATGTTGATTGAAATCACACAAAATACATCTTTTATCAAATTATTTGATTTTCCATTTAATTTAATCATTTAAAAATGAAATAGAAATCCTAAAAAATCAAATAATATGTTTAATTTCGTGGCATTTCATTTTGGGCATGCTAGTGACTTGTGGATCAAGTTTGTATCATAAAACCATAGGCCCATTTGCAAATTTTCTCAATTTGAACCTTCTTTTTTTATATTTGATCCTCCAAAATCACCCAACTTTGATCAATCATATCTCACTCAATTTTTGAGCTATGAAGGAGTTCTAATACTTTTTGGAAACCTCAAGAGGTCCTCTACAAGCCACTTTGGAACATATTTTTCATTTGGGGCTTTTATCTTGATCATATCCTCTCTGACAAAAAACTGCTTTTGGAGGATGCCTGAAAAGGACCTGTAATCTTTTGTATTGTATCTCTCAAATGAATCATTTCTAGCCCTGGCTTGTGAGACACAAAGTTGTAGAGAATCCAATTTCCTTTAAAATAGGCTTTGAGTGGGGAATTTTTGATGTTCCATGTGAAAGTTATGCCTAGTCAAAGTTGGGTTGACTTTCTCCTAAGAAACCCTAATTTGAACCTTTTTGTATTTGTTCATCTCTGAGTTTCTTTTAATGGAATCATGATCAATCTTTCATCAAATGATTATTACGCTTCACATACTTGATGTTGACCAAAATTGGGGGCTTTGACTATGCTCTGGTGATGGTTGACTTTTTTTTAGGTCAAACCAGTTGACTATGGATCATCTGGACTTTGGAGTGAGTGATCTTTAGGACTGAACCTTGAGCTTTGCATTATTGTGAATGGAATATGGGAGGGCAAATTTTGGGGTATGACAGCTGCCCCTGTTCAATCTTCTTGAACCTGAAGAGGTAGAAGGTGATTGGACACTGAAATGCCCTGAAATTTGCTTGCGTAGGGCGAAAGCTCTGTAGGAGATGGGCTTATAGATGCCACCCATTTGATTGTATCTGAAGAGATATAAAGTATTGTCTTACATAAGACTACCTGAAGAGGTTTCTGGAATGGATACGGAAATTTGTCTTGAGAAAGACTACCTGAAAAGGCTGTAAATGTTTTGCAAAGACTACCTAAAGAGGTTCTTGGAGAGGACAATGAATGTCTTAGAAAAGATCACCCAGAAAGGTTCGTAGAATGTCTTAAAGAAGACTGAAAAGGATGCCAAATTGTTTTTTTTTGACAGAGGCTACCTGAAAAGGTACTTAGGACAAGAATGTCTCGAAGAAAATTACCTGCAAAGGTGCTTAGAAGAAGAATGTCTCGCAGAAGACTACCTGAAGAGGGTTTTTTAGAGAGGATTCGAAAACGTTTCGAACAAGATTACCTATACAGGTTACAACATGTCTTAAACAAGATTGCCTAGAAAGGTATGATACATCTTTAAACAAGACTGACCTATAAAAGTATTTGGAAAGGGTGTGATACGTCTTAGACAAGACTGACCTGGAGAGGCTCTTAGACAGGATATGATACGTTTTAAACAAAACTCACCTAAACAGATTCCTATAAAGGACATGAAACGTTTTAAACAAAATTACCTATAGAGGTTCCTACAAAGGGGATGATATGTTTTAAACAAAACTACCTATAAAGGTTCCTATAAAGGATACGACACGTTTTAAACAAAACTATCTAGAAAGATTCCTATAAAGGGCGTGGAATGTTTTAAACAAAACTACCTAGAAAGGTTTCTATAAAGGGAATGATGAGTTTTAAACAAAACTATCTAAAAAGATTCCTATAAAGGATATGAAACGTTTTAAACAAAACTATCTAAAAAGATTCCTATAGAGGGCATGAAACGTTTTAAACAAAACTACCTAGAAAGGTTCCTATAAAGGTATGAACGTCTTAGACAAGATTACCTAGAGAGGCTTCTAAAAAGATATGAAACATCTTAAACAAGATTGACCTGGAAAGGCTCTTAGACGGGAGATGATATGTCTTAAACAAGACAGCTTGGAAAGATTGAGATAATTGTCTTGGACAAGACTACCTGGAGAGGTAAGAAATTCTTTGGTTGCTTCTGTATTGTCTTTGAAGAAAGACTTGGAATGAGGTACTAGAATTGTATCTGTTAAGACTGAATCGTTGATACGATCGTATTTGCACTGTAATTGGATGATAACATCTTTTTGATTATGAAGTGACCTGAAAAGGTAGCGTTAGTTTTTTTTATGCAATGTCATGATGCATGTACTATGTAATGAGATTCTCAATAAGAGTTATGCATGTATGCCTATCCCACACTGCGGGATGTGAATAGTGCAGGCGTGAGAAGATCAAATATGCAACAATGCTCTTTGTATGATGCTAGTATGACTTCCCGAATATCGGAAATTTTGAGAGATGTGCCCCTGGATTTGAAGGAGGGACCTTTCGAGGGAACTCGAATTTCACCATGTCTTGCCTGATATGCATTGCCCCAGTGTTTGAATTCTTGGAAAAGAATGCCCCTAGTCAATAGGATTTTTGATTGTAAGTGTTGGATGTGAAGCAGAAGCTTTTCAGAGTGAGTCACGCGTTTCGGTAGCGCCTGACGGATAGCGATTTGCTGAGTACTCAGAATGAGATGATGTCTTTTATAAGATTACCTGAAGAGGTCCTTGGAAAGAATGGGAAATTGTCTTAAACAAGACTGCGCTTTAAACAAAGCTCGAAGGGATATGTTTGTGCAGATGGTCAAAAATGATTCCTATAGAGGATAAAGACTGTTTGTGGGGTTTTAAACAAAACTTAGGAAAAGACATCTTGAAGAAGATCATCCCCAGAAAGGATGGTGAATTGTCTTAGAAAAGACTCTATACTTTAAACAAAGTTTGATAAGGTTTTGGAAATCATAAGAAAAGTTTGAACATGTCTTAAAAGACTGATTGAAAGAAGTTAAGAGATGTCTTACAGAAGACTACCTAGAAAAGGTTCGTAGAAAAGAATATGTCTTAGAGAAGACTGTCTGAAAGGGTTTGAAAAATAGAAGGGATAGGAAAATGTGTCTTAAAAGACTATCTGAAAAAGTTCCTAGAAAGGGTAAGGAGTGTTTGAACATGTCTTAAAGAAGACTGCACGGATAGAATGAGAAATATCCTATAAAGGTTCCTGGAAAGGATGTGAGAGTGGTATTGACACCATTTGCAACGTGCCCCCAGATAATGGGCTTGCCCCATGGGCTATTCAGCGTCCTTGGGAGATTCCATGGATCTTGATTTGATTGCCCCATGTAAATGGGATGATGACGAGTTATGCCATGTGTACACGTTAGCCATCCCAGTCATGCGTAAGAGATGTTTCTTTTTTTTGACGAGCTTTTAAAAGCTACTTCACCAGTCAGTAGGATTTCTAGCCATTAGTCATGCCCCAGGCAACTTCTCCCTGATGTTAACATTTAAATCTATATAGACAAGTGTACTTTATAATGAAATGCAAATGCATAGTCTGTCTTGAAAGTTTGAAAACATTTTTTGAGTAAAACAAAGTTTTTTTTTTTTTTTTTTTTTGTAAGAAAGTGACATCAACTCAAGAATTGTAGTGGACCTTAAGGAGTCGGGATACCTTTGGCAACGGTATGCTTTCGAACTAACCATGTTTCAGTTAGGACTTTTAAGGGTTGTAACGTGGCCTGGTTCACGGTTTAAAGAAACAAAAGATAGAGGCTCAAAGTTTATTTGTACCCATCCCAACCTTCGCGATGTTCTCCAGTCCTATGCTCAGTTAGCTATGCATTTAGTCTCCAAAAGAATTTGGGAATTGTGACATTGACATTTATGATGGTTCAAAAACCAAAGGTTTATCTGCAGAGGCAGTCATTCTCCTTTTTGTAGTATTTCCTTTTGTCGAAGGTACATAGTAACCTTTTTTCGGATTTGTTATCCCTAACTTTTTCTGAACTGTTTGTTTTAAAACTACAGTCAGCGGGATGCCCCAGTTTTGCCTAAGTCTCCTTAATAGGTTTTGACTTAGCAGGCTTTTGTATTGCTTTCTTTTTCTTTGTTTTCCTTTGCGGATATTGACTGCCGGAATTAATGATGACGGGGAACCATCGGTGATTATGTTCAAAGGAACAACTTGGAATAATTAAGTTAACTGAGCAACTACCCTACCCCAGGTCATGTATTAAGGGTTTTATTTTATATGAAGGAAAACTCCTACTTCTTTAGGCTCAAAGGGGTTGACGAGGGATTAACATCCTTATATCTCCACTGTTTGGGAATCGAAACAATGCCTGTACATCGTCAACACGGTCTGTTCGAAAGCATGGTGTATGAAATTATGGTATCGTTTTCGTCATTCTCCCTCAAAAGGTGTACGACTTTAATCGAGAGTTGAATATCACAAGATGAGAAAACCGAGTAAAAACACAGTTTTAAATATAGTGAGAACACTAGGAATGAATCAAGACAAACGTAAGCAATGCATTAATGATTTTTGAAAAAGTACATAGCATATGTCATAAGACTAATGTTTAAACAAACATAAAGAAATTGCAAATGGAAACAAAACTAATGATCTAAGAAATCCTCCTTCTAGCCACCTATGGTGTTAGACTTGCTAGGATCTTCGAACTCAATGAGCCCTTCTTCAATCAAATCTTGGATCTTGTGCTTCAATGGACCACAATCCTCTGTATCATGACCAGGACTATCTGAATGATAAGCGCACCTAGCATGATGCTTGTACCCGGGAGCGGGGTTAGTCGGAGCTGAATATGGAGGCAGCAGAGTTATCAAGTTCTGACTGAGCAGACGTTGCAGAGCTTGATACAGTGGCATGTGCAATGGGGTGAATGATCGTTTTGGCTTGGACCTCCAGGGGCGTTGGCCACCCTGTTGTTTTTGCTGATCCTTCTGTTGTAGTGTTGGTGTCTGATTAACCAGAATCGCTCCAACAGTGTTGGGTTCCTTTTTTCCGTCATATGACTTCTTTGTGTGATAGGAACCTGAGGGTGCCCCTTGTATCTTCCCATTTTTGATTCCATCTTCAATTCTCTCACCAATGACTACCAAGTCCGAGAACCCTGAAGATATGCTTCCGACCATCTTGTCGTAGTATGGTCCTTGCAAAGTGCTCATAAATATGTCCACCAGTTCTTTGTCCATTAGGGGAGGTTGGACTCGAGAAGCCATCTCCCTCCACCTTTGGGCATACTCCTTGAATGATTCATCCTTCTTCTGTGACATATTTTGTAATTGCATCCGATCGGGTGCCATGTCCAAGTTGTACTTGTAATGCTTTAAGAAGGTGTTGGCCAGATCATTCCAGCTTCGGACAGAGGACTTCTCTAATTGCATGTACCAGTCAATAGACGCTCCGCTTAAACTTTCTTGAAAGAAATGTATCATTAGCTTTTGATCGTGGGCGTAAGCAGCCATTTTCCGCACATACATGCGCAAGTGATTCCTCGGACATGTGAGCCCTTTGTATTTCTCGAAGTCGGGAATCTTGAATTTGCGAGGGATAGTCAAGTCTGAGACCAAACTCATTTCGAAGGCATCCACATCAAAGACATCGTATCCTTCTATCACTTTTAGTCTCTCCTCCAGTGCCTTGATTTGTTCACTACCCTTGGAGTCTTCCCTAGAGTTAGGAATAGACTGTTGTGTTTGAGGTACTTGGTCTGAGTTGTCCACCTCTCGCACTCCGTATTGTAGATCCAGGTAATCATCGTCCTTAGGGACATTGCTAGCAGGAATGCGCACTGTGCGGGTTGTCCCTTTTGTTTGTGGAGTGGGGACAAATCCTTCTTGGGAGGCCTCTCCTTTCTCTTGGAATTGGATAGCCCTTCTGACAGATCGGGCCTGAGATTTGTCCTTATCCGGGCCAAAGCCTGGAACAAATCCTAGCAGCGGGTTTTCGTCATTGGGGATCTCATCCTGAACCAGGGTATCCCCAGACTGAACCTCTTTTGCTTTGTCTTGTTTGTCTAGGAGGGCCTTCATGAACTCTAGCATCTGAGCCATACCTCCTTTGACCTCCTCCACATTGACCTTCAGTTGATCCACTTCCTCACGAAGGGCGGCTTGATTCTGTTCCAACTGATCCATTGATTTCTTCTGCTGAAATCTTGTTTGATAGTATGGTCGGGATGTTAGGTTGTCTTCCCAATGGTTCCTTGCTCTGGAGATAGAAGAGGAATCTTCTCTTAATGTCATGAAAATGATGTGTATGCCATGCATGATGCGTATGATATCCTTTTTTCTTTTTTTCTTTTTTTTGAATAAAAATATGACGCAAGAATGCACATGATGTATGATGAATGAAAAAAGAAATAATAAAAATAATGATCAACACAATATATACATATAGCACAAATCACATAAGTTCATAGGTTCGACGTAGCGACTCTTGGGAGCCAACCTTTTTATAGGGGGTCGTTCTAGAAGGTCTCATGGGGTCGTTCGTAACCTCCGAGACTTTTTGTCTCTTCGGGTTTTAGAACAACTCATTTTATCCATGAGGTTCGAATTTTTAGGGTAGGTTCTCGGAGAGATCAGCCAAGTATCCAGTCCTGCCCTCAACAAAGTCAAGCCTCGTTTTGGACATTTCCGAATCCTCAACCCACTCCGAGTGGAGTTATCAATGAGACTCGTAGGAGATTCGTACTCCCCTATTGATCTCAAAGTTAACTCCCACACTTAGGGTTTTAACATTACATAATGCCAGCAGTGTATATAAAAACATAACAATTAGGCAATTAAATATAAATATATTATAAACAATTAGATATTTTTTAGATAAAACAAATAATAATTTAAAAAAAAAAATTATCACAAACCCTAAAAAAAAGCGAATTAGCCAACCCTAAAAGATTGTCAAACCTAAACCCTGCCAAAACCTATAGGAGCATAGTATTCACCATTACAGTTTTCCCCAGCAGAGTCGCCAGCTGTAGCAACCTGCCTAAAATTTAAACTTAGAGAGTCGCCACCTATTCTACCAAGGCGAATAGGAAACCTATGCAATTAAGAGATCAGGGTAAGATACTATATTCAGGTTGAGGGAAGGTGTTAGGCACCCTCAACCCTTTCCTAAAGGTTAACATTGCAAAGATAAGGGTTATGGCAAAACATAAAGAAAGGTAACAAACAATTAATAGGGTTAAAGACATGATTAAGATTTGGAGGAAGGGGACTCGCCTTGTTGCCAAGTGCCTACGTATCTCCTTAGGGAGAATCAGAGTCAACGTAGTTCGGGGCACAGGATTGTACGCCTTAGAATTTGAACTGAATGGTTTGAAGTTGTTTTGAAATGCGAAGTTCGAAGGTATTTTGAATTACCTTATCGTAGTTGTGAACATCGCAGAGATGAAAATCTGTGGTGTGGTTTGTGATTTGATGTATTTTTTAAGTGTTTCGGGCGTACAACCCTGATTTGATATGGCACTATTAACCGCAATGATCAATAGGTTTGATCACCATAGTTAAAAGATTAGGAGTTTTGTACCATTACCAATTCAAATCGATTGATTCGATTATCACTAATAATGAATTATTGTATTTTATTATTTTTTGTGAATTTTATTTTGTATTTGTTACCCCTCATAACCGGTTAACACGATTATAAATAATAACAAATTGGAATTTAGAAAGTAGGAAAGTTAATCATCACAACTAATAAAATAGTTGCAACCATTTAACTAAATAGAAATTATTTGTATTTTATTTTAATTAAATAAACATTTTAATTAAAATTATTATTGCCCATAGCGATTAATCGATTTAATCGGCACGAACAATAAATTGCATTTTTAATATAAATATCATGTACTAATTTATTTGTAAAAATAAATATTATTACATAAATAAATATATTAAAAGAGATTTAATCAAAATAAATATTTAATTAAATATTATTTCAGTTTGTTAGGATTGGGATTTAGTGTGGCAGCTATTAGAGTATATGGTATGTGGATCAATCCTGGGCGTTAGATCTAAGAAGATGGAGATCCTATGGCTACGTTTATGAGGCGCATGATGCACCCTAGGGGGACTGACGCACAGGATTATATGGGAAAATTCAGAAAAATAATATGTGGGAGCGAGGATTCGAACCCCCACCCCCAGGCTCACACAAACTGTTCGTTACCACCCCAACTATGCAACGCGCTTGTTTATGATTCACCTTCGTTAAATTATATATAGAACAATAAACAATAAACAGATTCAGCGCGCGAAATTCAAACGAGCGAATCAGGATGTGACAACACATCGTCTTCCCCATCCACACCTGAAAATCCCTGCACATTTTGCTACGAATTTGCTGGGAGAATTTCGTAGCAACCCCCAAACTAGAAAAATAGCGAACAGCCCATGGATGCAAATAAATGTAGCGCGACCCCCTTATTCCCCTCGTTTATGCCACGCGATCCTAATGCTAGCCTTGTTTTACCCTAATTTTAACCCTAGTGAAAACCCCCAAATCAAAGTCAAGAACCCTAACTCGGCCTTCAATGGCCGTCTATGATTCACGCACCAAAACTCCAAGAGAACAATCCAGAAACGTTCAACACATTCATGTCAATAAAAATATGCAATCAATTACCAGTAATAGCACATGAATCATGCAAATCGATCGCGTTTTAGAAACTACATACCTCGGTCAATTGGAGGGTTATCTGGGGGTGCTGAAGCCGTGCGATGGTCCAGATAGATTCAGTGTGTTCCAAGGAAGGTGTAGCAATGCTCAAATCTCTCTGGAATGCCTTAAATCCTTGAAACCGAGTTTGGCTTTTTTGTGAAAAATTTGGTTCTTGCAAGTTCTTCTTTGGCCAGAGTTGCCTCCCCTAGTCTGTTGCCCTCTCTTGCCTACTTATAGGTGAAGTAATTAGGTTAGAAATAAAGGCCCAAAGATCATTGAATCAAATCTTGCAAGTTTGAGGAAATATGATTTTATTCTTGATTCATAAGTTACCATATTTGGCAAATATTGTATCAATCCTCTCCATTTGTTTTATGCACGAAAATTAGATATATTTTGGTCATAAATGTTGATTGAAATCACACAAAATACATCTTTTATCAAATTATTTGATTTTCCATTCAATTTAATCATTTAAAAATGAAATAGAAATCCTAAAAAATCAAATAATATGTTTAATTTCGTGGCATTTCATTTTGGGCATGCTAGTGACTTGTGGATCAAGTTTGTATCATAAAACCATAGGCCCATTTGCAAATTTTCTCAATTTGAACCTTCTTTTTTTATATTTGATCCTCCAAAATCACCCAACTTTGATCAATCATATCTCACTCAATTTTTGAGCTATGAAGGAGTTCTAATACTTTTTGGAAACCTCAAGAGGTCCTCTACAAGCCACTTTGGAACATATTTTTCATTTGGGGCTTTTATCTTGATCATATCCTCTCTGACAAAAAACTGCTTTTGGAGGATGCCTGAAAAGGACCTGTAATCTTTTGTATTGTATCTCTCAAATGAATCATTTCTAGCCCTGGCTTGTGAGACACAAAGTTGTAGAGAATCCAATTTCCTTTAAAATAGGCTTTGAGTGGGGAATTTTTGATGTTCCATGTGAAAGTTATGCCTAGTCAAAGTTGGGTTGACTTTCTCCTAAGAAACCCTAATTTGAACCTTTTTGTATTTGTTCATCTCTGAGTTTCTTTTAATGGAATCATGATCAATCTTTCATCAAATGATTATTACGCTTCACATACTTGATGTTGACCAAAATTGGGGGCTTTGACTATGCTCTGGTGATGGTTGACTTTTTTTTAGGTCAAACCAGTTGACTATGGATCATCTGGACTTTGGAGTGAGTGATCTTTAGGACTGAACCTTGAGCTTTGCATTATTGTGAATGGAATATGGGAGGGCAAATTTTGGGGTATGACACTATGCAATTTCCATTTCAGGAATTATACAAAGAGTATGCATAAAATCAGCGCAAGAAGCACTGACTCAGAAGGTTCAGCATGCAACATCAGAACATGGTCTGGCAAGACATCAGAAGATGGTCAAGCAGAATCAGAACATGGATCTATGGAAGCATCAGAAGAACTTGAGATCAGAAGCAGAAGCACTGAAGTTCTCATGGTATCTCGCTCAGAAGCACTTCAAGGTCAGAAGACAAGAAGATGCTCTGCACCAAGCTGTTTGACTCTGATGATATTCAAACGTTGTTTACACAAACATCATATCAGAAGCAAGTACTAGCTGGCAGGCTACGCTGACTGACAAAAGGAACATTAGAAGCTATTAAAGGCAACGTCAGTAGACACAGCAAAAACAAGGCTCGAGGTAGTTGACAAAAGAGTGAAACATTAAATGCAATGCTGTACGGATTACGCAAAGCATTAAATGCTCCCAACGGTCATCTTCTCAAGCGCCTATAAATATGAAGTTCTGATGAGAAGCTATGTTACGAATTCTGAATACAACACTTGCGCATTATACAGAAACGCTGTCAAATTCAAAAGCTCTCAAACTTCATCATCAAACTCACTACATTGCTGTTGTAATATCTTAGTGAGAATTAAGCTTAAACTTAAGAGAAATCACAGTTGTGATAATAGCTTTATAAGAAGCATTGTAACTCTTAGAATTTGTTTACATTAAGTTGTAAGAACTAGAGTGATCAGGTTGTTGATCAGTATACTCTAGAAAGTCTTAGAAGGTATTTAAGCAGATTGTTCCTAGAGTGATCAAGTTGTGATCAGTATACTCTAGAAGACTTAGCAGTTGGCTAAGTGGAAAATCATTGTAATCTCGTGTGATTAGTGGATTAAATCCTCAGGTGAGGTAAATCACTCCAAGGGGGTGGACTGGAGTAGTTTAGTTAACAACGAACTAGGATAAAAATCATTGTGCAAATTGTTTTTATCTTACAAGTTTTAAAGCTACACTTATTCAAACCCCCCCTTTCTAAGTGTTTTTCTATCCTTCAAGAAGAATCAGTGACATAAAAAAATTGTTTTGCTTGAGTTGCCATGATAAATGGTTCGTTCATATAAGTTGTCTTTCGAAGATCAACCCGTGTGAATTTGAATTCATCGGTTTCTACATCATTGTTACTGTCAATCCACTTGCACTTAAATAAAGGAACAGTGTTATCTTTGGAACTAAAGAAGCACATGGATTCAGCTTAAACCATAACCCCATTAGTTTGCATGGTACTACGTTAATCATTTGATTTTGTATAGAATGAAAATTTAGTAATATCGTATGCTCTCCAAATTATTACATTAAATTTAGGCACACGTAGCATCTATTTAATTGTCTTCGATGCACTACTTTATATAGAAACTCTCTCATTAAACCAAGTTATGAAAGTTTTGTTATGTTCTGTCTACAACAATTTTTCCTTCATCTGGAGGAATTTTTCCTTGATAAGACTTTTGTGAGCGTACAAGTAAGGTTGAACTTCATCAATGTTATTAAATATATACAAATGTGCTTGAAGAACTACTTCTCTATCTAATGTCTTAACATTTAAACCTTAAGTCCATCACAGTGAGACTCGAGAATTCCTATAAAGTTCGCTTTTAAGAAATAGTTTGTATAAAACTCAATAGCTTCTTATGTCTAGTAATATTTGTATCATTTACATTAGCAAATAGACTCCTGAACCTTTGAATTATTAGTAGGTACCATATCACCTTAGAAGTAACACCCTTTCTAGTTATACCATCATCATCTTCAGCATAATTTTTCTTCTACTTGTAGCGTGACTCCCCACACCTCAGACACTCCTTCGAGCTATCATTCTTTTTCCTATATAATATACAATCATTACGACATGGATGTATTTTAACATAATTCAAACTCATTGGATACAATATCTTCTTGGTCTTATAACTAGGGTTCGACAACGTGTTACCTTCTGTAAGTATTTCTTGCAACAATTCAAGAAATTCAGTGAAACTTCTATCCGTCCACCGACTTCTTGCCTTAAGATTAAATAGTCGTAACACAGCTGACAATCTTCTAAATTTTTTGCATCCCAAATATAACAACTCTTCCATGTCTCTTTGCAAAGTATCTTCTACATGAGCTTTCTAAAAAGCATCCACTCTAATATCATGAATCATATCTTCTGGAGTATCATACATAAATTCATCATCTTCAACTCTATGTGACACATGTCTTTTTTTGGTCACTTCACCATGCATATTCCTTTTCTGTAATTTTAAATAATTTTATCACAACCTAAATGATTGATTATAACATCTTTTGGATGTTTTTGCGTATTTTGAATTTTTTTTGATAAAGACACAAAAAAATCTCATTATCGTTAGGAAGGATTTTTTTTTTTTTGCAAATTCAAAAAATTGAATCACTTCATTCTTATACTCTTTACTTAATCTATTGGCTTTCATCCAACTATGATTCATAATCACATATACAGCTTCTGAAAATAAAATAAAAATATTATACAACCAACAAAAATGAACATTTCATCTTAATAAAACAACAATAACACAACAAGAACTAAATATACCTGAAAAACAACACTACATCATAACTTAAGTCTCATAAACCATAACAACAACAATAACAACGACAACGGCAACAACGACAACAACAACAACAACAACAACAATAATAGT
The DNA here is from genome assembly GCF_029867415.1 of Vicia villosa. NCBI lineage: Eukaryota > Viridiplantae > Streptophyta > Magnoliopsida > Fabales > Fabaceae > Vicia > Vicia villosa. The sequence continues at coordinate 145,107,715 of NC_081183.1, forward strand.
CACGGAGAAATTTTTACATACCAGAAATGTGATGAAAGACTCAAAGAAAAGTGTTGATTGGAGGTTAGAGCTTCTTTTCTCCTTGGAGAAGATGAAGTATAATGTTCCTTTCAGTTTGTTGGGTGGAGAAGAATGATGTTCCTTTCGTTCGCTGGAGAAGAATAGTGTTCATTTTGCTCGCTAGGGTGCAAAAAGTGAATGAGACTTAACATTCTGATGAAGGAATAAAATATTGTTTAGAGTTTTCATCTGGGTTTTTGAAAAAACCGAGAGAATATAATTGAGATAAAGACATGGTTCAATTTAATTAAATAAAATATTAATTTACATTTCAAGTTGGTTTTATATAAAACAGAGGGATAAGTTGATTTATAAAATAAAGTTGTTTTTATAGTTCTAAATAAAACATAAAATTGCAGGAACTGGAAATCGAAGCTCAAACCCTGAGTAATATTTTATGTCAGTTTTGCGTAAAACTGAGGTATAAGATTTAATTTTTTTAAAAAATAAATGGCGCATTTCAGGTCATTTGATCTTGTTTTTTCAATGAATGAGGTGAAATCTTTGACATAAAATATATTATTTGTAGTAATGACTATATATTAATAAAGGGGGTAGAAAACCACAAAGAATAAATAAAATATTTTTTAATTGAACACAATATGTGATAAACTGACCACAACAATAAAACACCAAACAATGAAATATCAGAAACAAAATAGCACCAGATAAACAATAAAGGGCCCACAAAACAAGAAAGAAAGTAAAAAACATCAACAACTAAACAGAAGTCACAAAATAAACAACAAAACACTAGTAACAACGCAAAAATCCTAACCAGTAGGCACATGATAAACACCTAGGAAAGCACACCAGACCACCATTACTAAAAAAACCAAACAAAGAAACCACCGGGGAGAACAACCTGAGGTAATGCAAAAAAAAGGCTACCAATACCACAAAGAAAAGCAGTTACCAATCCAGCCCCCATATTTACCTAAGCACAAGAGTGGATCCAGCCCCAATCCACCAAAGAGAAGTCAGCTCCCTGAGTGAAAGAATTAACCAACTTTCAAGTCAAGCAAATGATAGAGGTCATCCAGTAATTAACCAATAAGATCTCACAATAAAAAACAACCTTATTACACAACTTCTAAATAGTCTAGACCACTGAAGGCCAAATCGAAGCCTAACCTAAAATCACTTTCTTACCTTTACCAAAATTGAGAAAAACCTCAAACAAATCTAAACCAGAACTCATAAGAGTCACGAACCTACCCACCCACTCGAGAACCTCCAATTAAATAGCTGAAACAACCTTACAGTGAACAAATCGATGACCCACCAATTCCACCTGAGCCACACGTAAAGCATACCACACACTGATATCTAAAGACAAAATGTGACGCCTTAAAGATTTTGTTTTGTTGGCAACCTATTTTGAAGGATCTGCCATGAAAAAACTGTCGCTTTGGCATGTGTCCAGTTCTTCTAAACTCTAGCTAGCCTATACCCCACTCCCTCTGACCTACCTTAGACCCCTTTATAAATGCTAAACAAGAGAATATAAGTTAACCTAATCGAAAAAACCACTTGATGGCTATGTGATCCAGGCCCGAGAATCCTCCTGACCCTGCTTAACTAAACCAACAAAAAAAACCCACCAACTACCCTGACATCTTCTTCCCAAATGCGAAAAGTGTACTTCCACCTAAAATTCCAAACCCGGACATTCTCTTCCCACACCACCATCCCCTCACCTCTGAAGACTTATGCTTCTAAAGAATAAATAGCCTCTCAAAATACGCAATTAAAAGAGGACTCACATTGCATGCGAAAAAAACTAGTATTCATACCATCACTAACCACCTTTCTAAAAGATAAGGCGAACCAATCCAAGGGATCTCCGTCCTTAGTCCCAAGAACACTTTAAAACCTAATACTTTATTCAAACTCCCCACTCTTCCCCCTTTAGGAGACCCTAAAATCTGACGAACATACCTAGCCAAAATTATACTCATCTATAAAGAAGGGAGGTCATCAAGGTGCATCATTCCCCACTTGCTTAAAATAGCGAAATTCACTAATCTTAGATCCTTCAACTATAAGCCCAAAAAACTCTTATTTTTACAAACATCTTCCTAATTAAACCATCCCACCTTGATCTAACCTTTGGATCTTCCCTAGAGAAATCCAACTGCAAACCAACCAACTTCTTCCAAACCTTCACATGCAACTTCATAAAAGAAAGAAAGAATATTAGAATCACATTCAAAACCCAATTCATGAGGATAACCCTCCCAATAAGACTCAAATACCTATTTTTCCAAGACGCCAACCTAAAAGCTACAAACTTCACTAGAGGCTCCCAAGTCCCATCCCTCATCGCATTCACGCCCACCTAAAATCTAAGTACTTAAAGGGAAAAGAGTTGATTTTGTAATGGAACTATTATTTTTTTCACTTCAAAAAGATTCTCTCCGCATTAATACATAAAAGACAACTCTTAGAAAAATTACCTTAAGACTTAAGGCTAACTCAAAATTGTGAAAATTGGTCTAATAGTCAAAATATTCTCTAGAGACGACTCTCCCACCAGAACAGTATCATCATCATACTGAATATATGACACCTCCATTCTATATTTTTTTTACTAATATATACTTACTAGTTAATATATATATTTATTAGTTAATTTCTTTTTTATATATTATTTTATATATTTTAAATACAATTAGTTAATGTATAATTAGTAGAATATATGTTATGTGTTGTATCAAATTTATTTTGTATGTTATTTAAATGTTATTATTAATATATTATTTTATATTTGTAATTTGAATTAACTAAAAATCGAGTGAAAGCATATAGCATTTCATTGTATTATAAAATTGTGTTTTTCTCATATCTGTTACTAAAATCTAACAAGTGAATGTAGTTTTAGTTTTTAAGAGAGAATTTTTTTTCTACTCATTGCAGTCTTTTTGGTTTAAATGATTATTTTTAGAGAAGGTTTATTTTAAATAAAATTAAAAAATAAAATATAATATAATAAAAAAATTAAAAGGAACATCCAATCCGCACAAGAAATGTTAAACTAGGACTCGAAGTATGTAACAAACAAAGTAACAAAAAAAGGACCCAACAAAGATACTAGCCAGAGCTACATAACGTGAATACCACAATGAAATGGATTAATCCACCATGGTGGAAGTCAAAAGCTAAATTTGTTCTTCGCTTTCAACCACCAATAAGAGAAAAGTTTGAATTTATCAAGAAGATGTTGAATAGATGATTCCAGATGCTAAAAAAACACTAAATTTTTGCTCCTTCCAAAGCACCTAAACAAAAGCCACCCAAATAACATGAAGCAAATAATGGGCCTTCCTAGAATTGGTTTCTAATTGCACAAAATGATGAAAATGATCAACTATCTGCGACTTGTTAGCTGAACAGACGTCTAACCATTAATGAACACATGGCCATAAACGCCTACGAGAATCACACCTCACAAAAGGTGATACACATTTTCCTCCTTCAAACAACCAGAAACATATAAACCTAGACTAACCGTAATATGTCTAAGACGGATCAAAATATCTTTTGTTAGTAGCCTGTTTTGAAGTAGCCTCCATAAATAAAGAAACCTTCGATGAAACCGCTTTTAACTAAACCATAGCAAAGAGAAAAGATCAATTTCTTATCGAGTTTGTAGTAAAAAACTTATAAACTCCTCGAACTGTGTAACCTTTATCATGATCTAGCTTCCATTTCCAATTATCCTCCACACCAATCTGGAAAAAATGTTAAGACAACAAAAGACAACACTCCTCTACTTACTCCTCCTCTAATCTAATAACCTCATCCTCCTCCACTTCCATCCATCTTCTCCAACACCCTATTCTAGAGAACGCATCTCAACCACTATCACTAATTTATTATCCACTAAATTAAAAATCCTTTTAATTAAAATAAAATTAGTAAGAAAAAGATAAAGGCTCATGCTAAGAGCTTGTTTGGTCTGGATTTTCTTAAAATTGTCATCTCCTTAGAAGAAGAAGAAAAGGATAGGTTGAATAAATTTTGGAAGAAGCTATCAAATAAAAAAAGGAAAACTCTTTATCTACCCCTTAGGCCTCTTATGCACCACGCACGTTACCAAAAATGCCCCTTGCTTATGTAAATGTATCTCTGTGTTATACCCCAAAATTTGCCCGCATCATTTTTCAAGAAAACTCCAATCTGAAAATTAAAAGTCTCATATAATCATAGATTTTTATTTCAACAAAGATCCTGATATATGAAATACTTAGTTTTTAGAATTTTTCTTATACAGTAATTTGGCTTGTAGTTGAATTTATTCTTACGCAAACACCAAATGCTGTTTATTACTTCACACATGCTATTTATTTATTTACAGATAAATAGTACTGACACAATTGGTACAGAGTTAAATCTTTTTGCAGGCGCAGAATCAGGAAACTCAGACTGTACTGGTAACAAGTAGATTATTATTATCTTTTGTTTCCCACTAATTTTTGTACTATATTCCATTATTTTCAAAAATCTTTTCAAATCTCTTTTTCAAAAATCAAATCCTAACTTTATTCTCCACATCTCTCTTTTTCCCAACACTATCATACACTTTCTTTCAAATCTTACTTCCACTCAAATTTTCCTTTTGTACGGAATCACATCATTCCCCAACGTCTCTATCCTTCTTTCCATTCTATAAATACCTCCCATTTTCTTCCATAAAATCTCACATCAAATTCTAATTCAACTCTCAAATTTCCACTTCATAATCCATCCTTTCTTCTTCCCCGACAAAATGGCGAAGCGGTGGGAAACGTGTTTTCTTATGGTCATCACCATTGCTACGGTGATCATGTCTTTCTTCTGTCTACATAGCCCGGAACACTGTGGACCTGGGATGCTTATGCTCCCAATCATCTACATGTTACTATTTGTAGCATGGGTTATCAATCGTCATTTTTAAGATTTGCCGTATTTCTTAAATGTACCGTTTATTTGTCGTACTGTTCAATATAGTATGTAATATTTGTACTGTCAGTATTAAATATTGTACTATTTGTCATAATATTGCTTAATTACTCAGATAATATTTTATGTGTTTTCTGCCAGTCAAATATTCATTTTTCTGTGCATTAAATGATTTTCAGGGTTATTATCGGTAATTTTGCCCGCATACAGTAAATATTAGTTATTTATTATGTCTGTGTTTTTTTAACAAGTCATGTAAATAAACTTTCATTTTTCACATAAAACAAAAGCAAAAACAACAAAAAAAGAAAATTAACTTTGACTGTTGATTTTTCACTCTAACTGCTACATCAATACCTGGACAGTCAGATGACAGCCAAACTGCTGGCAGTACAATTCTCAGTGTTTTGTACCATCAATCAAATCAATCTTTCACAATTCAAAATTCCAAGATTTTTGTTCTAGAAGTCTTCTGAATATCACACAATTAGCAGAGACTCAACACTGCACAAAAATCAGGTACGTTTAACTGTCTCCTACATAAACAGTCCCTGACTAGGGTTTTCTTGTTTTTACAGGAGAAACAAATTTTTGAGACCTCAAATGGATTTCATGCACATCCATATATCTCAAAGTACCATCATACAAATTTTCAAACTTCAATTCACTCAGACGCACCGTCAGCAGCTCAAACAGTCAACAGACGACCCGTTTGACCAAAAAAGTCAACAGACAGTCATAAATGAAATTTTTTGTCAAAATCCATATTTTGTCAAAGGATTCATCATTTGATCATTGGATGATCATAATTCATCAAGGAAAGATCAAAAATCAACAAAACCCTAAAATTCAAAATTAGGGTTTTTACCTGAAAAGTCAACTCAACTTTGACTGGTCATAACTCTCTCATCCTTCATCCAAAAAATTCAAACCAAAGCTCATTTTGAAGGAAATTCAATTATCTTTCAAATGCAATTGATCCCATGGTCATTGCATTCACCATTTGAAAAATATGATCAAAGACATTACAGGTCATTTTCAAAGTCAACAAAAAGACACTTTTTTCAAAAGGACACACAAGGAGCATCAAAAATCATTTTGACATGAGACCAAAGGCATTGGTTAGAGGACTCTTTGAGGTTTCCAAAAAGTGCAAGATATCCTTCATATGACAAAAATTGAGGGATTTACACCTTGTTGAAGTTGGCTAAATTTTGGAAAATGCATAAAACCAACATTGCTCAAAAATGCATTTTTTCCAAATGGGGCCAAGTTTTCATGGTTCAAACATGTATGCCATGTTATTATGGGCCTCCCACGACCAAGACAAGGCCCATACCATTTTTATTCATTTTTTGCTTGATTTTATCTTATTTTAAGATTAAATTAAAAGGAAAAATGAATGGATAATGGTTAGCTTACAATCTAAGCATGACTCACCCAAGGAATCTTCATTTTTCTGCAGAGAATTGAAGAGCAAGGCAAGTGCATTGAAGAGAAGAAGACTTGGTCAATAATTCAAAGCTTTTTAATATAAAAAAATCAAGAATTCCACAAAGGCAACTAGATGCTTCTTAGCTTCAGTTCTAAGCACTTCAATGCTTATAAATAGGCTAGCATACTTTAGTAACACAGAGAGGACGAATTCAGTAGCATTCATAAGCACATAGCACTCTTGTAACAACTTGTAATTTTCAAAGAAACTTGAAATTC